>NC_046362.1:25380979-25679168 GCF_011125445.2 Fundulus heteroclitus | reverse complement strand
TCAAAGGCACATAATTAGTCTAAATTAAGTCCACCTGCAAATCTAAGTGTCACATGATCTGTCAGTATAAACACCTTTTCTGAAAGGCCCCAGAGGCTGGAGCACCACTAACCATGAGACATCATAGCATAAAGACCAAGGAGCTCTCCAAAGTTGTTGCGATTTACAAGTCGGGTGGTTTTACAGAAAAATATCAAAACCCTTTGATGTTCCATTGACCATCAATCACATGTGTACCAACACAAACGCCAAGAGACGACCGTCCATGAAATCTCCCAACTGGGCAAGGAGGGCATTAGTTAGAGAGGCACGCGGAGACCAAGGTAACCCTGAAGAAGTGCAGTAGCGTTATCAAACTACAAACGGTTGCACTATGTACAACATGAAATTTCTTCTCGTTTCAATCCGCTGTTGGACACCCCTCAGTTTTTTCGCTCAAAACGTTTCACCTAATTTTGCATGCAGACATTTCACTTGAGCAAAGTTATTTGTGATAAGCCCCAACCTAAGAGAAAGGATTTGTCTTCGACTTTTGCGGCTTAACACCACAATTTAAACTAAATTACAAAATTTCTGGAGGGATAAAATATTAAGAATAAAATAAACCCTAAAAATCTGGGTTTTATTTTCTACTATTATGCCTGAAACAATAATAAAGACCATAATCCTGCTGTCAAAGTCACAATTGTTCAAAGTAAGTGGGAAAAGTTCGGTCTTACTTTCTTCGCTTGTCACCAGCTCTCCCACCAATGGAGTTTCTCAACATGAGTAAATATTAATGTAAATCAACATATGGTTTTAAATTCATTTCCTTCTCTGAGCCCTGAAACCCCCTGAGGTCTCGCGCATTAATATTCACAGCTCCGCAACGCAGAACAACCCCTGCAGTTTCTCCAGCAGATATCAGTGTAAAAAGTGTTTTATTTGTGCTCATTTAGCCTCTTAAATAAATCTGAGTCTGTAACGACCAGGGAGCCCAACTTATTAACACCTTTTAAACTACTTTACATGGGATTGTACAAGACAACCAGAGCACAACTGTAGAAAAAAAATCATGATATTCTCTTTCTCCACAGCGCAGCACTTTTCCATTTTTCATTTACATATCATTAACCTTCCATCTTTTCTCCTGGCATGTTGTTAGGATTCAAAGTTAAATCAATGGGATTTATCATGCTTTAGATATATCTTAAGCCCAGCTTCAGCATAAAAATGAATAAAGTGGACATTCAAATGAGGATGTTGTCGTTTCTATTAATATGCACATGGAAACTGCCCCATTTATCTCAAATCTTTTCAATTACACACTTCAGAGAAAATATCAGATCGCAAGTGTGAAGTAATAAAATACTGGAAATGTAACAGAGTTTCCAACATTTAGGTTATGTAATTTAAAATAAAACCGTTCCCCTCTCTTTTTTCTCGTTTTTTTCCCCCCCACCCTTTTATGTGCCCGAAATGTATCATGTCAAAACACATGTGTCAAAGTCGGCCCTCTCTCCGACAGCCTCTGATCTCAAGTTCTACAAATCTTCTGGCTGTCGACAAAATTTGCTGCTGGGGAAAGATAAGGTTAGGTTCAGAGAAAGTCAGTCAAATCTTTGGACATTACGCTACGCCTACGCGGCGCGCTTACGTTCTGCCCCAGCAACGGCATCTTGTTCACACACAAACATCGCACGATCAAACAAAAAAAACGAAGACGAGCACAAGATAAAAGATGGAAAAGTTTGTTTATAAGGAGGGGGGAAAAAAAGAGATTTGATTCGATTTGGAGGCAGAGGGGCTGCGGTATCGCAACCTCCCTCCTCCTCCAATTTCTAACAACTGATAGGAGGCCAGGCAGAGCAAAACTAGCAGCATTTCCACATTAGCATAGCAATTTCGCACTAACAGCGGGAGCGTTTGGGAATGAAGGTCAGCAGTACACGAGGGACAACTGGAAAGAGAGAGAAAGGTGTTTTAAAAAGGGTAAAGGGAGGGGCTCCTGGAGGAAAAAACTAGATAGAAGGGTCCAACTAAACGCATCTAAAGTAGCACGGAAGAAAGATGCAGACAAACTGTTTTTGGTAAATATGGGATTTTGATACCGATCTATTTCATATGCTGCCACGTCAGGTGAAGATGGGACTGTTGTTGAAGATTTGCATAGACAAATTCCTCATATCTCTCGGACGTTTTGGCTTTAAAGTAATCTTTAAACTTTGCCAACAAGTTTTTTTTTTCCCCTAATGACAACGTTTTTGGTGTTTCAGCCTGATATCGGCGCTGGCTGTGACACAGACAGGTGAGGAGGCTGATAGTAAGGATGAAGACAGAGCTTACCACCAAGTAACTAAATCTCATCTGCCAGCTTTCTGAAAAAGTTTGGGCTCAACTTTATAGAAATCTAAACCTGAATTATTTTTTGAATAATAGGTCTTAAATGTCCCCTAGTTTTTTTCAGTTTATTTCAGGGGCTCGCAAAAGTATTCTTACCCATTTAACTTACCCTTTAATGTATTTTATCAATTTTAGCCTAACAAAACTTAGTGTATACCTGTGACGTTTGTCGTTTTTATTGCTTTTTACAGCTTCTGAGAGTGTGGAGTGTTTCTGTATTCAGCCCTCATTTTGCCCTTTTGGCAGGACTTTGCTGAATTCCATTTTGTTACAGTTACAGCTGCACATTTTTTTATGTACAGTATATCACTAAGTTTCAAAAAACTAAAAATGCTGCTCACTTTTTTTAAAATAACTCAATCATGATCAGATTCTCAGTACCGACCGGCTTACCTGTCCCCGCTTGATAAAACCACAGCACGATGCTGCCACCGCACAGTTTTTTTCTTTTTTTTTCTTTTTTACATAGGCCAGAAACTTTAATTTTGGATTCATCTCAACACAGCACAGTTCTTGCGTATTTGCTTTGTCCCATTTATGGCTTGTGTCAAACAGCAAAAATAATTTCATTTGGCTTTCTCTTTCACTTCTAGTTAAGTCCAGGAGTAAACACGGGCTAGAGGCCCAGTTTCAAAGCCCCAGTCTGTCCAGTTTAAGCCGGGCAGTACACTGTAGAGTTTTTGCCCTTTTCGGGATGATTTTTCAGTCGGGCCGGGTTTCAGCGGCATCGTGCATCCTGCGTCGTGTAGTATACAGGGGGGTAACGCGGGGTGATTAGCCTCTCATGACCATTAGCCATCAGGAGTCATACGGTCGGATGAAAATCAAACATGTTTTAAATTCAGTCGGCGCCCTTCGATGAGGATGAATCAGTGAGAGCATCCTGCTGGTGAAGCCAGAGCTACGACGGTCTACGAGACGTTTTGCACCAACCTCGAGCACTGCGCATGTGCAATCAAGGGAATTCTTCTTCTTCTTCTCAGACGAAAACATAGGAATGGAGAGAAGCATGGTGGCGGTACGTGTGACATGGAGTCAGACTACGGAGGAGCAACTCGTAGAATTGCCAAGGCAGCGCGTTTCGTTCTTGTGATTCTTATATTTATTAGTGAGCATTGACACTTTCGTCTTTTTCTTCTTCTACTGTTTACGTTAGGCTTCCGGATAGACGAGTCCGAGGAGCGCCATCTCTCTACGGCACTGAGTTCGACATGCGCTTTTTGGACGTACAGTGTGAGCAGTCAGATTGCATCAAAGCATCGGACCATACAGTGTAAGAACAGCTTTGGTGAGCAGTAAACTTTTAAACCCTGCGGTTTCTTTGTACAGTTTGAGCTGTATCTGAGCACAACGACTGAAAATATTGTATGTATGTGTATGCCCAGCTTTAGGTGGACAGCCATGGATGGGTAGGTATGCAAATTGGGCCATAGTTAAATTTTTTTATCTTCATTTTTCAGATGAATTGTGCTCTGTTGAGATGTCCAAAGCTTAAATATAATTTTTTTCCACATAATTCTGTGAGGCCTTTACAGAACATATGGCTTTACACTGTGGCTGAATTGATGTACTAACCAGATGTCTTCAAAGGCAATTGGTTGCATTGGCTTAAATGGTAACTCAACCCCCAAATCAGCTTTTGTTTTGGCAATAAACTGTTAACATGGTTGTCTTATAGGATATCTACTTGTCCTGGTCACTATTTTTGAAAAATTAGTGCATATTTGTGTGAAAATGCTGGTTTTGTGTCTGAAATTGTCAGTGTGGCGCCCTCCTAGGGTTAAACGGTAGTCTTGCATTGAATTTTGAATTAACGTTGCTTTCGGTTGACCTGACATAAATCTGAGACTGTGACGTCAGTAGCTCTGCCACTGCGGGGTATATAACACAGCTCCATCTTGTGCCTCCATAGCTAGCACTGGTGCACTTTCAAACCCTCTAGCAACTTTTTTTTCTTCAAAAAAGCGAATGAAAACAAAATCGACCAACTTTTTATGTGTTATGGTGAATTTACATGAAGCAACCAATTGGTCTGCTGTTAGTGTTTTTGAGGCAGCCGGGAAGGGGCTAGTGTGAGACTGCGGTGAAGTTGGTGTTAGGTTGGACATTGGTTATTGGCGCTCCGCGGCTTCAACAGCAGCCAGCGGACAGAGAGCAGCAGCCTCAGATCAGCCTTGCCGTATCGGCTCGAACAGGAGGCAGATTGCCGCTGAAGATGCGGAGCACAAATGTCCACTGCCCAACCTAGGAACTACCTCATCGCGGTTGCTGTGAACTTCCCTCTCTGCATTCCCTAGTACAGAATCTGCCTGCTGCAGTCCGAGCAAAGAGAATATCAACCAGGGTTTGTGTCCACATTACAAATTAATCATGATGCGCAAACCTGCGGTGATACAAAGCAGGAAAAATATATGATAACTGATAATGATATAACTGGACTGATCCTGTCCTCCCACCGCTCTGCAGTGCGGTTTCGGGCTTCACTGAGGCAGCGCCTTGAGCCAGTGGCTCAAACTGATAAGGCCTGGCCCGCTGGGCTCCACAAAGCCACCTTCTTACATCCGAGGATGAGGGGGGTGAGAAATCGTTCCACCTCAAAAGACCGAATCGGGGCGTAACTACCAATGCTCTCTCTCCACGATTCAATATGGCAAATCAAGCTTGCGGCTGCTCCCCACCCCCATCCTGAACACAGTCCACTCCCTCCTGTTCTCGCGTATCCCCGCCCACTTTGATGGAGTTTTGCAAATTTGTCTGAGGGCAGAAATATGCTTTCACATGAGGGGTAAGTTACAGTTTAAGGTTATTAGATTAACACACCATCTGTTAAAAATGTTGAAAACCCTACAGCATTTTCTTGCAGTTCACTGCTATGCACTATTGTGTTGGCCTATCACATAAAATCTGTCACTGTATCTTGACATAGGGTGAAAAAGTTCAAAGGGCAGGAATGGTTTTGCAAGGAAGTGTGACTGGAATCACTAAAGCTTAAAAAAAAAAAAACAGTGCAATGTTTCAAATTTCAGCAATCTAGGTGTGCCTGAAACGGATGAGTCGGGGTTAAAAGCTGAATAACGGCAGCTTCTTAACTAATTCAAATGAAAACCAGATAATTCTGAAACTGCCTGAAGGGAACGGGAAGGAGGAGTTGATAAAACAGAAGATGAAGAATCTTAAACCTGAATTCAAAGCCACCTGAGCAAAGACTATTTTTTTTAAAGATGAAAGACATTGAAATGGATTTAAAATCTCTAAAGTGGCCCCCCTCTGTGAATCCAACAGATCACACGTTTGGGGGACGACCACTTAACTTGATGACAACAGGCTTATGAATTAAATGCACTTTTTTTTTTCAATAGTTGGCACATCAAAGCCTTTTCCAGCTCTCTACCAGTCCCGCCAACATTAGCCAGTTTTATGTTATCACTCACTCTGATACAAATGCCACTGCCCCTGAGCACAAATGTGTGCAGCGATGATACATTCGCTGTTGAAACAAGACGTGGAAAAGGATTTTAAATCAGTGCGCTCAAGCCTCGTGGGAGTGCGCTCCTGGCATGAGTTCAGCATTTCCAAAATAGCAAAATGGAGAAATGCTCTGCATCCAGAGAAAGTGGGGCACAGTATGGTAAGAACCGATTATGAGGAGACGAGATAATTGAGTTAATGCCTGAACAAGTGGGTCTGTTGATACTAAGCCTCTGAATTCTGAATGTGCAGCGATCTCAGTTTCAGAACTAAATTAATTAGGAGCTAAACTTTGAAAAACGGCATCCCTAAAAAAATCTTTTGATAAGCCGTCACAAACCAGAACGGAACTTTAAAGATTGATTCCCTTTGCATAAAGGATCTCTGCATCTTTTTTCCTGTCCTTGGATGGGCGGTGGTGGGTGGCAGGAGGGGGGGGGGGGTGCATGAAAGCAAGTGGAGGTGAAGGCAAGTGAGTACCTTTCTTCTTTGCTGCATTTTGTTCTGGCGTCTGGAATATCCAAGCTTTTACTGTACACTGATTTACTACGACGAGACAGAAGAAAAAGTGAGCAGGGAGTCAGTCTCTGTTTATGTTTAGGTCTACAGTGCAGCTTGTTGACACTGGATGCAAACTCACTGTCAGAGCAGCGGAAACATAAACCGGGAAGCGGGCTCCTCCAGACAAACAAACAGTCACACGGAGCGTGAGCCGGTGCAGCTCAATACATCAGGATGTGATCAAAGAGGTATTTTATTTCAACAACTCCATTCAAAAAGTGAAATTTAGACGACATAGATTCATTACGGAGTGATATCTTTCAAGCTTTTTATTTCTGTAAATGGTGATTAGGACTTACAGCTTTTCAAAATTAGAATCTTATATAAGACCAGCACAGAAAGTTTTTTTTTTTTAAAGAAGGTCCGTGTGCTGCACGGGATAAGCAGTCAATTATGTAGTGGGGGCTCCTTTGGCATGAATTACTGCATAAACGCAGTGTTGCATGATGGCTTTGATCTCCAAACCCCACCAGTCTTCTCTAAGAGTTTGTCGACCGTAACGTAGCAACGGCATAAGATTTGTGTCTTATAAATCCTTTTTTTCCCCCTCATTCCCATGTGATGTTAAAGTTTTCTGAGGAACAAAAAATTTGGTTTTCATTAGCTGTAAGCCAAAATTATCCAAATGATCAGAAATAATGTGTAACGAATCTATGAGTTTCCCTTTTTGAATGACAGAAATATATGACCTTTTCAGTGACATCCTAATTCACCAAAATGCACCTTTGGTTCTTCCTTCCAAAACACGGCACTTTCATTTTCCACCCGTACGCGTACCTTTGTCCATGTTGTGTCATGTCGATAGCTCTCCTGGCCGGCACTGGTGAGCCTCCATCAGTGACACTCAGAACCTCCATGGACTTCCTCTCTGGCCTCCTCTTGCCATGACGGTTCAGCATGGGAGAGTCGACTCGCTTCCTTGGAGGATCTGTGTCAAACAGGGGTGGAAAAAAAACGACACTGAGGAAACGAGAACCACCCTGACATTTCATCGTAACGGCACATATTTGCAGGTACAGGGCAGCTTTCTGCATGGCTTGTGTAGCATGCAAGAGTTTAACTGATGTTTAATACTGATCACGCTGACATTCTGACTAATGCAGAATAAGTAATGGTTTCCTTCCAGCCCCTTTGAACTAATGGCCACTGTATTGACTGCATCGCATTCACCGAAGGAGGAGTCTATTCATCAAAATGTCGGCACATCACCGCAGCCGCGCACGCCGCATTGTCAGAAAGTAAGCTAAACCGGAGTTTAAAGAGAGCATCCCCGTCCCTGCATAGACGTCTGTGGATAAAAATCAGCCCCTTGATGTGATGCACCAATTTTATTTCATCAGATAATGTTTGACCCAAATCACATGACAGCTTTTTTTCCTCTTAAAACCCCGTTGATCCATTCTATTTAAAGCCGCTGTTTTTCATTGAGAGAGTTATTCATTTGCGATGAACAAAGAGCTTTCTTCATCCGTTTACCGAAGAACCAATCTAACGCTGCGTGAGCCGGAGCTGAACCAATTCCTCCTAATGGAGGAAAACAGCGCAGGTTGGTTGAGCCACACAAAAAAATAAAAGCGTTCAGTGACTTAGAGTTCTCAAGAAATTGTTCTCTAAATTGGTTGGTTTTGTTTGAATAGACAGCTGTTTGAAAATAAAAATAAAACACTGTTTAAAAAAGGGTATTGCTCAAATATAAAACATCTTATGGATTTATTTACATATAGGTTCCTCATATTGGCTATCCTTAAAAGTGAAAATAATTTTGCTTCTTAGTCAAAGTGGGATTTAAAAAAAGTTTTTCCTGATAACAGATTTACCTACACGTTTTTCCTGTTGATTTACTGTCCAGGACACTGATCTAGAGAGACATTTTTCTGTGGATGTTCTACATTTGTCAAATGCTGACGACTACGAAGAAGATGACTAAGGGCTGTCATATTGGCAAAATCTGGTTGTACAATGAAATAACAGCACCAGCTAGCTTATTATTATTATTATTATTATTATTATTATTATTATTATTATTGTTATTATTATTATTATTATTATTATTATTATTATTATTATTATTATTATTATTATCATCATCATCATCATCATCATCATTATTATTGTTATTATTATTACTACTATTATTATTATTATTATTATTTCTTAACATGGTACTTTATTGTTATTAAATAAACTAACACAAGGTAAAGAGAGAATTTACCACCTTGTTTATCGTTGTCAGATTGCTGAATTTTACACATCTTTACATAAATAGACTGAATTTATATGACGTTTTCAGGTCATACAGGGTTTTACACTTTAGCCACATTTACCCAATGGCACTCACTGACATGCACACATTCATATACCAATATACAGATTGGTAGGCAACTTGGATTCAAATGCCTTGCCCAAGGGAACATCCATATATGACAGGAGGAAGTTGGAAATGAACCCACAACCTTTCAGTTGCATTACTATTCCACCCACTGTGCCACAGTCATGCACGGGGTCCTAAATGATCGATTTTAGGTCAAGCCTCTGAGGACGGTGTTTAAATGTTTTTTTTTTTTTTTTTTTTTTTTTTTTCGTATGTTGATTTTAGATTATCTTGTCTTTGCTGCAGTGTGTGGTTATGGTTAAAAAGAGTCCATTTGTTTTACAGTTGTTCACTAGAAGAAGAAAAAAATCATACAGCCAAACTTTTTGGCTGTATGATCCAAAAAGACATCTGGTTTGCTGTGACAAACCAGATCTCTGTTTTCTTTATGGTTACTTCCAGGACTCACCAATCTCATTGCGAGGGGGAAGGTTCTGGTCCTCTTGACTCGGGTACCTCTCCTTACGATCAAGTAACAAGAAGTAGATCATCTTCTCTTGGTTCTCACTGCAAAGGGACAACAGTTCACAAAAAAAGCAAACTATTAAACCCTTTAAGCAAATGAAAAACATAAAGATTGTTCAAAAGTTTCCAAAATATTGCCTGTAATCTGACTGAAATGTTAACAATTTAAATAAATAAATGAGGTTAAAGCACAAATTTACCAACTATGATTAATGCCTTTTAATCTTTTTTTGTGCACAGTGAAACGGCTGATAAATAGTTTTCATCTTTAACACAAAAGTTTAGTTTAACAGATCATTAGGCATTCACATCATAGTGTGCATTTATTGTCTTTGGCATACTCAGCCATATTTCTACATACAGTGTGCGCCGGGAAGCGTCGAGTCCAATGAAAGCATCAAAAGATCATGAGTTCGACCTTTACTTTCTTTGCAAATCAGGAAACCTAATGTCTTTAACCTCTGTGGTGCTCGCTCTATGCAAAACACCCTGGGAATAGGCCTCTATAATAAAGACAGATTGGAAAGCGGTGGGGAGGCAAAGAGACAAGGACCTGCAACTTCAGCTAAAATGAAGCAGGGGAAAGGAAAATGGAGACCACAGATTTTCCTCCCATGCAGCACATTTACAAAATCCTCCCAGGAGAAAGGAAGCAAATGGAGGGAGTTGGAGCGAGGGGCATGGTGTGAGAGCATTTTCAGTCGAGCATTTAAAAGGCTGGGCAAATTAACGCACCGCATCATTAGTGAGCTCATATTTACACCAGGCATGCACATGAATGCATATTCACAGTAGAACAAAGGAGTTGGCAGTAACAGGACATGTTTAAAGGGACCTATGAGCCAGCCTGAACACCAAACCAGGACGAGTTTGGACAAAAAGTATCTGGCACCAAGCGATGCAAGTGCGGAGTGATAAAAGTTATGTGATCTATGGTTTCGGACATCTTAAGTGACAGCTTCAGGGGATTTTGTAAGAGCCGGGGGAAAACTGAAGCTCCGCATGGGAGCAGGACCCAAGATCCCACGCATGAAGCATAGACCCCCTCCCTGTTGGTAACACCCATCCACTCACTCGTCGGAGAGCAGGTCTTTAAGAAGTTTGTTTTTGTCCCTGAAGCAGCCTAGAGAGTGCATGCTGTCCAGTACATCTGGGTCGATGTCGTCGGCAGAAGGCAGGCTGCGGATGGTTACCTTTCTGGGAACAGGCTGCTCTGGCTCTGGTTCATTTTTGCCGCCACTAGGAATGCAAAAAAAAAAAAAAAAGAAGCATCAACGAAAAGGACGTGGTCAGTTTCTTCTTCACTGATTTTCACTCGTAAATGCATTTCTGATACCACTTTATAATTTTGCAAACGAAACATGCAATAGGTTAAGTCTCCATTTCAGTCTTGCCTATCTGATCAGTCGGCTCATTATGCGATTTCTTCATCTATAACAGTCGCTCAGTCTGGCAAATTAAGCGGATTTGCATTCAAGTACATGACTAATTCTCATCTGCAAGTATAGACGTTAGACTATATGTGACAAATAGGTCACTCTGTTGAGATTTGCAGGCTGCCTTTCTCGGTCATGCTCACTTTACAAACTTACTTTCTTCATTATTATCCCATTTCCCCAAAACACTCTTCCCGATATGTCACTTTCCCCCCCATCTTTTGTCTGCTTGTCTCCGGGGAGAACAAAGACAGGCCTTAACATGAAAGGCAATATTACACCGACACCGTTTTCAAGAGGATTTCTGTTCTAGTTCTCAATTTCAACAAAACACAAAAGAGAAAAGCAGTCTTCTTTTCTACAAACATGCCAATACACACAGACAGATTTGAGTCGATGTGCTCCTCATTACTTCTTTCCGGAATCTATTATTTTTCATCTGGTGAGCTCAGTGAAGCAGAAACCCCACCGGCAGCTATTAAGATAACACACCCTCCGTTATCTGTATGCAGTGAACTTGTGAACTACATCCAAGTTAGTGCTCAAACTACCTTCCCTTTTTACTATTTCACTGTGCTTATATAAAATATTATTTAGAATTTAGATGGATGTGTATAAAGGATTCAATCACTAATTTTCACCAAGAAGAAAAGTGTAATTTCTTTTTCAGTTAAGCAGTGCATAATTATAGCACTAATGCAAACCATGTAATACTCAAATTAAAGCTACTGACTTTAGATAATTTCCATTATTCACTTTATTGTAGTATAGGGCTAGGAGCTGGTATCAACAATTGCCTTACCCCCAATTACTTGGATTATTACGGGGGTCAAAACCTCACTAATTTTAAGCCAAACAAATTGGGGCAAAACCCCCAAATTATGCCTAACCTGATTGGAAAGCCTGCAGCAGCCTTTAAAGAAGCAGCATATGGATTGTTCACAGCAGTTTTACCATTTATTTATCCAGATTTCCTGCGAGTGTTGTAATAAATTAGTCATGACAATCCATGGGATTTGTCAAAAACTGAATCAAATCAAGTTGTAGGGTTTTTTATTATAGTTTTTATTTATTTTTTTCTTGTTCGTTGCTTTAATTTGGGCACAATTTCTCATGTTTTTCCACATCACAGGCAAGTTGCCCCTAAAAATGGCCACAATTGCCATACTATCACTCCGTCACAGTCTTGTATACAGTCAAACAGTAATTTGCAACTACAAAACTAAGTTTCACACTAACTACAGCAATTTCCTGTCCCAGCTCTCATCTCTTTTTTTCTTTTAACATTCAAACTGTCTGTTTACATGAGCCACTGTTAAAATATAAGAACCTTAGAAGGCTTTCCTTCTGTGATTCCTCATTTTACTAAACTGTGACAAAGGTTTTACCCATACCTGAATAGTTTAGTCATTATAATACTGTTGCAGTAATTCTCGTTATGTAGGCTTCTTTTTTATTCAAATAAAATCATATTTTCAGAATGCAACTCTGCTTGCATCTGTGAACAAGAGTTCTATAATAAATACATTGAATATAATGTACTTCTAATGTCAAACAATAGGGCAAACTTAGGTTAGAGCAGTTTAGTTCCCACATCACCACATGTTCCCTCAGGCCTTCTCCTTGTTTACTTGACCATATGCTGCAAATTTTCGTTCATGCACTACCGATTTACCCCCATGTCCCCGAGAGTGAAGTCATGCCCTGCATAAATGTACTCTTGTGTACATAGCTGAAGCTCAGCCATTTTTCATGTGGAAGCTCCCTTCAGGTGTAGAATAGTCTAATGAAGGATGAAATTGGTGGGAAGAAAAATCCGGGAAAAGGCAGAGGAGAACTCACATGTACCACGAGTGCTTCTGGATCTTTTCTAACTGTAAAAGCAAGATGAGAGAGAGAAAAAAAAAACATTAGTACACAAGTAATTAAATTGTTGTGATATTTTCTTTCTTGTAAAACAAAAAAATATAGATAATCAGATATGGGATTATATTTTGATTGAGAAAATGTAATGTTTGACAGTCTTGGTTAAGAAGGACCGTACATGTCACCTTAACGGTAATACTACAGGTACTTAGAGTAAGTTCGATTTAATGATTCCTGTGTGTTCCTGCCTGAAAAGCTGCCGTTTGCGGTCCCATGACGTCACTCCCTGTTCCCTGTGCTGCACTGTCAATCAGGTCTAAATAGTTACACCTACGGCGGCTCCAATTACAGGGAGTGCTGCACCTGGGAGTAGCAATATATATTCCTGGCTCTCCCAGTGGGTAACCGCCATATCCTTAAAAAGACATCTTGTGAGTAGACCATCCAGCATCCCTTGTGCTGACCTCCTGATCTCGACCTGTCTCGTTCCTGTTTTCTCCTGTCTGCCTTGCCCTTATTGGATTCTCCAGTTGGCTTTTGTGCTCTGAATATCAACCTCTTGCCTTGCCTACAGACCAGGCCTGCCTGCCTCTGCCCCACCTGGATTCTCCTGCCTATCATGTATGAACCTCAAACCTGTCTCCTGTCTCTGCCTTCCTTCGAAACCTCTGCCTGGTGTGTGTGTGCCTCCTGTTACCAATTCTCTCGCCTGGACTTCCCTCTTCTCACCCTTCTGGAAACATCTGCCCTGTGGACTGTCTCCCCGAACTGACGACGACTTCCCCTCTGACATTTACCCTGTCTAGCCACGGCGAGATTTGGATCAGTCAGTCAGTGATCCGACTCATTCAGACGGAGCCGTTGGGATCAATCATCAGAGCCAGTGCAACCTCCCGGCATCTGAGAAGGCTAGTCGCTTTTATTCAGTGCATCATTACTTCCACTGAGTTGCCACTAATGCTGCTCTTCTCCCCCACAGTGATTCCAGTACGAGCTCCAGTCAGTTCCTGTTCCAGCAACACCGGCTTATCGACAATAAACATTCTTAAATGCTTATTCTCTGTGTTGGCTGAATTATCGGGTCTCCGGGTTCTGTCAGGGCATTACAGTTCAATAGTTGAAATAAATTAGGCTTTTGAAAAATATTGTAGCCTTTGAGGAAAACCAAACTGATGAAGAGAGAGTGAGCTTTTCTCGCACTGACCCTGCAACACTCCTGGTCTCAAGAAGAATCTCCCACTATGATTTGCTTTCCATTTCTCCAAATTATTTTGCAAAAATTGCGTCCTCATTGTTGCCCCTTTTCATCGCGCTTGTGACGTAGCCGCTCGGCCCCTAACCCCATCAACGTGGTCTTTTGTAAGTGTGCCAAAAGCAACGAGAGGCAGAAACAGCGAGCCAAAGGGCAACAAAGGAAGATGTCTGCTGCAATAACTTCTCCTCCCTTCAACCGGCCAGAGACGGAAACAAGATCAATGTCACTGCTGGGACTTTTTAATTTGCTCACGCTGCTGTTGTGGAACCACAGGAGATGCACAGAGCAGGTCTAATTATTGTCACTCATTCAGAGTCCATGTGTATATGTCTCCATCAATGTCTTGATCTTTCTCGCATCCCATAGGACCTACCTCTGTGTGGCAGAGCTGATAAATGACTGTGTGCGATATTACAGCAATCACGGACCCTTTCAGGCTGGTTAGCGACTCTCAGCGACTGCTGTATGCCTCTGCAGAGGTCATGGTATTGACAGAGAGATCCTGGCTATCAGATACAGGCCAGTGCGTGACCTACTCTCACTGCATTTTATTGAAGGCCTGGAGGCAGGAGACGAATATCACACACATCCCAGACAGTAATAGGGTTTAAAGTAAAAAGTGACATAAACTGTACATGTCCTTTATATATGCAGGGGGAGCACATCTGGATTATGTACAGTACAGTGAAAACGTGTTTGCCCTCCTATTAGTCCCCCGTTATTAGTTAGGTTGGCTTGGATAGCTTTCTTTCCGTAGAAAATGACTATTTTATCTTTTCTTTTTGCTTAGGTTAACTATGTTGGATATTGAAAAAGACATGACTACTAATACATTTACAACAAAACATTTATTAGGTAGTTTCCACTTACCACTTGTGTGACTAACAAAACTCAACTATGTCTCTGTCTGACATTTAGCAAGCTGCTTTCCAGCAGGCCTTTTGCTCGTATTTTTGAGGGGTTAATAAAAAGAAAAGGTCTACATTCTTGTGCACGATTTGCAAAACTACAAAATCTACATTATTTTTTGATCTGATGACTCTGATCTCAGCGTGTTCTACCCTTTAGGATGATGTTTGCAGTTAAAGAGCTCCAGCTCATGGTCAGTCTTACTGCTGTATTCAGTTATTTCCAGCTCTACCGGCAGAGAGCAGCAACTCTAGTTCCTAAATTGTACAACATTCAAAGCAAGTTGTATGAGTGTGTTGTCCACACACAGAATTAACTGCAACATTGAAATATGATCAAAAAATATTGAGCAAACAAGCAATCACTACCCTCCCACTCCAGCAAAATGTCACATGAAAACATCCACAGCAGGAGCATTTTTTTTAAATCAACACTGTATCAATCAATCAACTTTATTTGTATAGCACTTTTTATATTTTATATAGCACATTTTTTAAAAACTGCAGGTTTTTAAAACAAGGTAAAAAAAAAAAAAAATAATAAGTTAACACACACACAACATCAAAGCCAAAAAATCCGGTTCACACCAAGAGTATTTTAAAACGGCATACACAACAAGATCACAATGTATTAAACGCTAGGGAATAAAATGTGTTTTTAAAAGATTAAAAACAGGATACTCAATATGATACTCAAGGGTTAGTGATTTCACAACTTCAGAGCAACAACAGGACGTGCTCTGTCACCTCTGAGCTTCAGCCTAGTTTTAGGGACAGTCAGCGGCAGCTAATCAGCAGATCTAAGGGATCGTGGTGGGCAGTAAGGCTGAATCAGCTCACATAAATAGGGTGGAGAAAGGTTGTTCAAATATTTAAAAACAAATAATAAAAGCTTAAAATGTATTCTGTGGTGCACAGGGAGCCAGTGAAGGGATGCCAGAATGGGAGTGATATGCTTGCGCCTACGGGTCTGCATTAACAAACGAGCAGCAGAGTTGTGCACAAGCTGTAGACGGGCAGGAGAGGTCTGGCTAATGCCTAGATACAGTGCATTACAGTAGTCAAGACCAACTGTGATAAAAGCATGGACTAATTTCTCCAAGTCAGCTCTTACTAAGATTGATTTCACCTTAGCTATCTTGCAGAGTTGATACGTTTTCTGAACAACACAGCTGATCTGTTTCTCAAATTTAAAATCAGAGTCAAACTTTTACCCCCAGATTGGTGACACAGTCCCTGAGATAAAATGAGTGAGTCAAAATCTACTTTAGGGGAGGGACAGCAACTCGGTCCAAACAACATAACTTCTGTCTTGTTTTCATTTGGACTAAGGAAGTTCAGAGAAATCCTTGCTTTAATGTCCTCAAGGCAGTGTGTGAGTTACTGGACATTGTCGTTTTGTGCCAAGGGGAAATAGATCTGGCAATCATCACCATAACAGTGAAATGAAATGCCATCTTTCCTAAAAACAGAGCCCAGGGGTGTATGTAGAGAGCACCGAGGATTGACCCCGAGGGACCCCATGTGGAAGAGGAGCTGTGGAAGACAAAGCCGTCAATTCTCACACAAAAATGGACTATTAGATAGGTAGGACTGAAACCAATTAAGGGGAACACCACACAGTGCTCAAGACAAATAGTTTTGTTTCAAGTCAGCTATACCTATATCTACCCTATGACACTGGGTCCTTTACTGAAGATGTGTTCAAGCTGCACCGTCAAGGTGCAAAAATCTAAGAAGCAAATCATCAACTTCCTAAAATAAAGGCCTATGTAATTTTTTTCCAGGTTTTTCAGAAAACACAAAATAATACGGCCATAAGTTATTAAGCTGATTTTTTTTTTTGCCAAACATTACATGGCCCATTATTTTAGGAAGGTGACAGAAATGATAAAGCTATGTTTTAGGCGACACACTGTCAGAAAAATATAGTACTTTCCTATCTGGGAAGAAATATCTGTCACCTTCGAGAAGAAATAGGTAGGGGAGACTCCATTGCAATAAACAGAGTTGAATAAGTAGTGTGATATTTTGCAACATAGATATGCCATTGATTTAAACAACGTATCTGATTGGAATCCTATATCGGCAAATACTTATTTGTAAAATTGAGGACATAAAGAGCCTCCTTTAGACATCTGTATTAATAGAAATAGAATAGGATAGAAAGTACCCCCGCACAAGTGCTTCGGCATAATTTTTTGTTTGTGCGTGTTCTTGTATTGGCTGAGCAAAAAATTTTTTGCTAATTCTACAAGACCTAAACTCAATTCACACCTTAGCCCTAAACCTAAACATTAGCCCAGTTTGCATTGTGTAGACCTTGCAAAATGTCCTCACAATGCCAATTGTCCACACAAAGTTTTGGTCCTTACAAAGATAGATATACATGTGTGTATACACACGGATGTACATACCAACGTGTGTGTGTGTGTGTGTGTGTGTGTGTGTGTGTGTGTGTGTGTGTGTGTGTGTGTGTGTGTGTGTGTGTGTGTGTGTGTGTGTGTGTGTGTGTGCGTGCTTGCGTTTGTGTGTGTTTTACTCTCAAATTCCCAAATGGCCACTCATGCTAAGCTGGGTACTCCTGGAGGTTTCTTCTAGTTTAAAAAAAAGGTGTTGTTCTTTTCTTCTGTCACCACATGCCTACTCAGGGGGGATTGCTGCAAAGTTGATGACTTAACTGAGTAGGCTTCCTTAGATAAATTGACAAAATGGCATTATAAACGGAATTTGACTGCATTGGAGTTAAATTAAGTTTAGGATCACATTGTAACGCATTTAATCAAATTTGAACCCGTCAATATGATTGAAAGATCTGATTAAATGTCTGCAAACACATTGGATCTCTGTTTCGTGAAGCACTTTCAGATGATATTGCTTGTGTAATTGGCTATATAAATAAGCTCAAATTGAAAAGCTTAGATTCCAGTCAAATAACTGTTGTGTTTCTGTTGTGTTTTATGATGAACTGGTGTATTCAACGACAATATTGATATGACAAAAATTCATACCACCATCTTCAATGGCCATAGAACACAAATCTAAAAATATAACTCAAACACTGGCTGCTTTGTGACAGAAAGCTTCTATTAGATGCCCAAACAAACAAAAATAAATTGGGCTTTGAGAGTAGTCTTGAAGACAAATGAACTGAACTGACTGAAGGACTGTGTGTGTATGTAGTAAATTAGACTTTTTCTGGTAACTGAATAATAGACACTATATTTAGCCCCCACAAAAGGCTTTAAATCTGTATCAACTGTCCCCTATCATGTTGCTAAGTTATGTGAAAGCCATTTAGATTAACATTTCTGCCTCTTTATCCTGTCAGACCACTTTAATCAGCATGAAGCACTGTATTTTGAAAGGCTCCTATGTAGAAATTTGGTTACTGGAAGTTTCAAATAGTCATACTGACGTCAAATAACTGAATCATGTGAATCAGTTTATAATATATCACCTGATGCAAAAAAAAACATAACTTAATTAACTTTAATTCCGCCAACTTTTAAAGTTTACCCTCTCCATGTGGACATTATCTATTTGGGATGATTAGATGTTTCAAGGAGCTTGCCATATCTCCTTATCCGTCAGGAGTAAACGGGTCTTTTTAGGGTTTCTGTATACTTTAGACTGGAGAGCTCACACAGCTGCCTCTGGATGTCTAACCACAGAAAATTAAAGTTTTTTGTGAGATGCAATCTTTCAAACATCAACAAGTAAAATCTAATCATCAAAAGCTAACATAATTACTGTTGTATGGTTAGCCTGTAAATGGACCCATTAAACTGTTATGAAAAAAACAAGCCCTCACAAATAACCTCAGGTCCCCTCTTGTTGTGATGTCTGCCCTTGGGTGTTCTTGCCTCATGTGTGACTTGGTGCTCACCTCTAATCTTTAAGGATTCTCAAACTGAAAGGCTATTCGACATTCCGTGAGGCTGCAATGCATCCTCTGCGCTCCATTTGGAGTTAGGAGAAGGGAGCAGACAGATACCATATTCTCACCCAGCAGCTTGGTCTTAGTATAACCCTTTATCGAGGACGCCGTTGCTGCTTTCCGGTGGGCATATCTGGGGATCTCAGGGTGACCTGCCCTCATCAAACAGAGGGAACAGGAGAATAAGGAAAACAGAGCACATGTAGCATAATAAAAAGGTGTGGTTTTTTTTGTTTTTTTTTTTGGCTCAGGTAGCTGCAATACGTGCAAATACACCTTTTGGGTTGTTGGTTTTTTTTGCACAATTTTCATATTTTATTTTTCTCTAAAATAAAATCTATTGCCAAAATTGTAGTATTCCCCTGCTCATAGTTATTCTGACAATGTAAAAAGATAAGCTACAGCAAAAGGAAATGGAGCGAAAACATTTACCAACTACGGTGTCACCACATTTCCTCACAGGCACGAGCATGAAACCCGTTGCACTGATTCGTAAAGATACACCAGCGCCTCGGGCGTGTGTGCATGAAAAAGCCGCAGTTTTTTTCCTTTATGCTATGCAGTGATAGTGACAATGTGCAAAAAGGTGAGAGACCAATAGTTTACTTTTTGGGATCCATGCAAAACGCTACATGTGGCAAAAAAAAAATCAACACGGCACATTACCCCTTCCCATAGTATCCTCACTTTGAAATATTGCCACAGCAGCATCACATTGTAGAGATGCTTTTCTCAGACTGGGACAGGAAAGGTGGAAGGAACTGTTAGACAACAAACTTGAGACGGGGGGAAAAAAACTGGCCTTTTCGTGATGACCACAAGCCTAAACATACAGCTAGAGCTACACTGGAGCGGTTTAGATCATTTCATATTCACATGTTCAGATTTAAATCCATAAGAGAATCTGAATTCTTGAAATTGAGGTTGACTCTCTCCATCAAATCTGAAGGTTGTTTTGCAAACATTTTCCTCCTTAGATGTGCAAAGCTGGTCAAGACAAAACTCAATAGCCGTGCAGCTGGAGCGAAAGGTGGTTCTACTCAGGGGGAGGAGATACTCCACTATTTTCAGAATTTAAATTGTTTTGTAAAGAATGCGTTCTATTCCTTTAACCTTTCAATTTTGCAGTACCTTGTATTGGTATATCTAACACGAAATCCTAATAAAACACCATCATTTGCGGCTGTAATGTAAAAATAAGTGGTATGAACAATTCTTCGAGAAAGAAACTGTTAAAGTCCTTCCACAAACCGGAACCTCCTGTGGATCGACACAAATGGGCCAAACTCAAACTTCATGACAAACAACAACAGAGAAACATAGAACAACCGACTCATTACTCTGTCACTGACCCTCTGAAACAAACTGACCGTTAGTCTTTTGGATGCGTCCACCTCAATCATGCCGCGGAGGAGGTTCTGACAGTCTGGAGGAATGAAGTGTGGCATGTGAAACACTCCCAACTTCACCTTCTCCAGGAGATTCCTAAGGTTGTCATCATCAAACGGCAGGGCACCCTGAAGAAGCAGAGAACCAGTTGAGGCAGATGACAGATGAAGGAAAGAAATTTGAAGGATGCAGCGGGGACGAGGGTCACAGCATATAAATAAAAGCCTTTAACTAAGCAAAATGGGGGACAGAAAAGGATAACTGCTCTGCAATGCCCTAATATGGAAAACCACAGTCTGTGATTTTGCTTTCATCAACCTCTTCAATTTATTTAATTTTCAGTATAGAGCATTTTGCCATCAGGTGGAGAGCAAAAACACGTAAACAAACAGCAATGAGCTGTAATTGGGTCTTTTCTAATAATCACCCCGATTTCCCGTTCCCCTCATTCATTTAGCATTCTCTCAGTCATTCATCAAAGCATGCTGACACCTCACAGATGTGGCTGTGTGACGAATGGCAGCCTCCATCAGAGGACAAGATGGAGGAGAGCAAACCGGCAGGAAAGACAGACAGATTGGCTGAGAAATGAGGAGTAAGTGGGGGGGAAAAAAGGAAAGGGTAGACTTGTGTAACAGATGATCTGAGTTCAGTCTAACTGCTGGGGAGTATCCCTGTCTCCCACAATCAGACAAATGGTTATCTCGCAGCAAGACAGCAGGAGGAAACAGAAGAACAATGGTGGTGTTTCTGCAGGCAGAGGGTGGCCGCAGAAAAACCTCTGTCTGGTGTGAAAGAATGGTCAAGATCAGAAAAAAAAGCAAACATTCCCAGTTTGCATAGTAAAAGTTTGTCTGAGACAGTAAGATGGTGCGGAAGAAGCAAAAGAAGAGAGAAATACACAAAGCCTGTAGCAAAAAGTTGCCCTGTCAGTGTTGATATTTATTTTGGGCTCCCTTCTTTCAGCTTGGCTACATGAATTATTTATTAGGCAGAAGTGTGCAGGAACTCCAGTACAGCCGCTAATGCAACAAAGCTTAAAGGGCTGCCTGGCCGGGGGACCCAAAGACATAATGTGGCTGGAGAATAGATCTTATTTTAGTTGTAGCAATGTGTGTAGGTACAAGATAAGGACTGAAAAGATGCTTCAGTTTGCAATTGTGCAAAACCCATTTGCCAGAGGGCATCTCAACTTCTTGGAGATAATTTGGGAATTTGACATTTTTTGCCTTGCAACAAACCATCAATTCCCTCTTGAAGCCTTTACACATTTTATTATAACCATAAAAGTAGAACACACACGTGGAGTAGAAGGAAAGGATACACAATTTTTCTAAAAAACTAAACAAAAAACATTAGTCTTTTGTCCCTTTTTATCCCAAGGGCCCTGAACAAAATCACATGCATCCTACTGCTTTCATGAATTTTGCCTGTATGTAATTTAGTCTCTGTACACAAACAGCAGTGATTGTAAAGGTCCTCTTACAAACCTTTAAGACATCAGTGAACAAACTGCATCACGAAGACCACAGGACACACCATACAGGTTGGAGATAAAGTGACAGAGACAGGCCTAGGTTATAAAACAATGTCCCACGCCCTGAACATCTCGCTGCTCCATCCATCATCCCAAAAAGGACCATTTTTACACAACTGGAAAAGGGCAGAGACGTGTAAATCTGGTCACATAGAGCAATATTAACAGACGCAGCTAAAGCCCCATATCAGCGATCATTAGTCAGGCACTCGACTGAGTTGGCCTTTAAGATGGCCTGCAAGAGTTGACTTTCTTCTTGCCATGTTCAAAGAAATCTATGAGACCCCACAGGGTGCATAAACTTTAACTTTTCAGCCTACATGCTAAACACTGTGTGGCAGAAAACTAACCCTGCAAATCAATGTGAACACATCATGCCCAGGGGCAAACTGGATGGTGGCAGCATCTCGCTATGGGGACGTTTTTCTTCAGCAGCAACAGAAAAGCTGGTCAGAGTCGGTGGGAAGACCAATTAAGTATAAATCGTGCAAATGTGGAAGAAAACCTGGTAAAGCCCAAAAAAATAAAATAAAAACTGAGACAGGACAGTGGAAGAGCATTCCAGTGGCAGACTGTGAAGCCCTAGTGAACTCAACACCCAAGAGAGTTAAGTTAATGATGGAAAATAATGGTGGCCACCCAAAGTGTGTCCAACCTTGGACACAATTTGGACATTTTTATTTAGGGGTTTACTCCCTTTTGTACCCATTTGTTGAGACATTAATGGTTATATGCCGACTGACTTTGAGCAAATTTATACTGTTATACAAGCTTTACAGTATTTTTCGGACTATAAGGCGCACTTAAAATCCTTAGATTTTCTCAAAAATGTATGGTGCACCTTATATGGTTACCGATTTGCTTACTGAGCGATTTAAAAACACATTTAAAAATCTGTTAAAATGTGTAAGCTCAGCGGATATTCAGAGCATTATAGTACAGTGTCACTACCTGGTCGGCTAACTGAGCTGTCTATAAGACTGCCTGACTATAATGTTCAAACTAAAAGTGCATTCGTGTAAAGGCCCCAACATTTTCGGGGGTAGTTCACCCCACGGAGGTCTATGCGTACTTGAGGCGGGCTAAAGGCAGACTCTGTGCATTGAGGCATGTGCAGAGCTCAATTTTTATGACCATGTATGTGGTGTCACACTATAAACTTCTTGGCTGCAAGAACTCTTTACATCAAACTATTTTATATGCAACACTGAGCTTGATACACCGAGCTGCTCCAAACAGGCAGTCGCAAAGACCCACGGCATCACAGTCCCTCTCTGTTCTCACTGACAGGTGTGCAGTGTGAGTCTGCTGGAAAAGAAACGCTCTAGGTGCTCAGCTAGCTAATCATACATTTTACCATCCGTTCCACCGCTTCGTCCCACTGGCAGAAAGTGTGGGAATTGTAGGAATTCGCCACAAAAAATGTAGGCAACAGTACGCTCGACTATGGAGGGTAAAACGTCCGGAGAGAATCAGCGCGGAGTCCACCAAACTCACAGTATGCGCACAGTACGCCGAGTATGTGGGAGCCTTTAGGTAGCCTGCACCCAAAGTACGCGCTAGCAACAACCTAGTAAGTTAATTGAATATAAAAGTTACATTTCTTTTGGCCTTATGTTAGAAACAGGGCAGCGTAGTCCAACTACTTTGTCCTCCCCACAAAGACCGATAGAGAGCTTTATACGTGAAGGGGCGGAATGATATTACACACTTGGGAAGAATATTTAGTGCGCCTTATATGTGGACAAAGACACACATAGAAACGTTAATTCACTGTGAGCCTTATAATCTGGTGCACCTTATGGTACAAAAAATATGGTATTCTGACTACTTTAGATTGTGTCAAAGTGTCATTTACTCTGTGTTTTCCCATCAAAATCTTTTTATGTAATCTTTACAAACATATGAGGCGTGCACTCATCATTGTGACATACTGTATACCCTACTTTTTATGTGTCTTGCTCATGCAATACCAATAAAATACATTCAGGGGGTGACCAAATATGGAAGTTAATAAGAATTGATGAAAGTGAAAGCTAGTTAGTCAGCATCCTTTTTGTCAAGTTTTTTTTTTTTTTACATGACTACATTGCAGAAATGAACAAAATGTTCAACAATGGACGGACAGGAAGGAAAAGCATGCTGTCATGTTGCTTTACAGATTTTTAACCACCTCTTCAGCCTGGTCTTTACCTCAGGAAGGAGTTGGCACTCACCACTAAAAGAGCAAAAAGAATGACCCCGCAACTCCAGACGTCTGCTTTCCTTCCATCATACTTCTCTCCCTGAAGGAAAGACAATTTGTTGATCAAGTTCAGACACGGTTTGGTGACATTCCCAATGTTATTTCTAAAAAGTGATAAATTATAGGGGGAAAAAAATTGCTTACCCTGATGACTTCTGGGCATGCATAGTGTGGCGATCTGGAAAACAGAAAAGCAGCATAAATAAATAAAGTAGACAAGGAAGAGGAAGAGGAAAGTCCACAGACTCTAAAGTCTGTGATGTAGTCACAGCAGTCAGACTGAACACATCTCTAATACACATCAGGGTAGTAAACATATCCAGTGGACATAGATCAAGGTGTTTCCAGTTTCAACAACCTCAGGGTGTTCAGATGGCTTCCTCCTGCTTGCTCAGTCAAGGGCATCTTCGCACAGCAGACGGTAACCAGACCCACTAATCTTTACAGCCTCTGGATGGCCTGACAGTAAAGCCAATGACTTGATTGACACATCAATATCATATGAAGATTTATGGAGCAAGCCCACTAAAACTGCTCTATAATCCACCAGCTGCAGCAGAGGAGAAAACTTGTCATTCCTTATACAATTATTAATTTTTTTTTGGCAGAACTTTGACATTCTCGTGTTTTAAAATTTATTATCTGAGAAAAAAGATCTCGGAAGCGGTCTGTAATTAGATCCATTAAACAGGCTGTTACAAAATATTCACTTGTCTCCTTAAACCTCTGGGCCTATTGAGATGTGTCCTCCACAACTCCCTCTACTTCTGTCTAGTGCCACAATATCAGACTTTAATGAGGCCCTATCTAGGGCTGTTTTCTTGTGTACTCATGAATACCAGCCTTGATGACCCGGCTCCTTGAGCTGTCAAAATACTGGCCGGTAATAACACCAGCAGCCAGTCAAGGGGGAAGGTTCAAATGTGAGCCTATGCAAATATGTCCTTCGTGATTGCAAGTGCCACGGTGCATTATGCATTTGAGCAAGAGGGGGAAAAGGATATTTGTACTAGTTACGTCTTGTATGTCTCATCAGCACCACAACGTGGAAACCACAACTGGAATCTGCATAAACATCAACTTGTTATTCAAAAAGGACTTAACGGTTCGTCACAGTGCAGAGGAGAAAACAAACACGGCATCATAGATTAATCTTTTTTTAGTGTTAGAAGAAAAATAAATCACACAGATGTAGCATTAAACCCGAATGTGCGGATTGTCTTCCCTCTGATCCGTTCTGGGTAACACATCGGTTGCTTACATGATCTATTAAGGCAGAATCTGAATATGGGAAAACACTGCGACAATGTGTGAAATTTAATATCACAGAGACGGCTTACAGATGCAAAGAAAAATAAAGAATAATAAAAATAAGACAAGTTTACTGTTCCTGATTCCAAAAGCAACTTAGGAAGGAAACAGCCATGAAAAAGCAGCCTCTATGGCTTTACAATGGTCTCACTAAGATATAATTTTTTTTATATATATATAAATTTGCTATTCAAATGAAGCAATATTCTATAATATATAAAATGAGGTTCAAAAACTGGACAGTGATATCTGACTTCCCCACTAAAGATTATATTTTGGCTATGGTCAGGATCAGTGTTTAGCCCCTCTCAATAAGCACCGCTTGGTTTGTGACTTGTCTTCCAAATTATATGTATTTGGAGCTCATTATCCTGTTGCCTTGCAATTCCCACTGGACAAAATTGTAAACTGGATATTGCATGTATTTAGAATAAAAAGATGCCTCTTCACACTGTGGTGGAGCAGGTTCATCCATCTATAATAACTTCAGTATAAGTCAATTCATCTGAGACTTGAACTCCCTCACTAGCAAATTTTATCGGGTGTTTTAGAGACTGTGGTATAATGTTTCTTGTCCATCTCCTCACTTACACTCTTCTTTTAATTATAAAAATCTCAAACCAGGATATGCCGGTCATTAAACGTTTTCCCTGACCATCCACTTTGAGTACTGGCGTCCGTTTCCAAAAATCCGGCATTTCCTCCCAGCTAAGCGGTCAGAAACGCTAATGAGGTCATCAGCTCTACTGAGTTCTGCAACCTTTTAAGCAACGAGCCGAAATGGTCGAAATCATCTTTCAATCTCAAAGCAAACAAGCTCTGAGATGGTATTGATGCTCTGATTGCGTTGTCGGTCTGCGCTTTGGATACAAATAATTAAAGATTTGGAGAAACGTTCAGCAGATATAACTGGAAACAGCAAAAGCCACTCTGGATACAGTGATGTGTGAACATTTTAACAAGGCTGATATTTCACACGATCACAGCTCCCCTTGGTGAACACTGACCTGCTGGTATCAGCTGTGTGTGTGGCTATAAAATAACACCAGAAAACTGATTCACTTAAATGGGCCCATAGTAAAAAGACTTATTCCACCCCAGTGACAGTTCAACGTGTGCTTTAACAGCAGGGAAACTGGAGTAGGCAGAGATCATTGCTTGTGTTGAGTTGTATTCTGAATTTACCCAAATTTACTGTTTGCTAGTCAAAAGTTATGGCAGGTGCTACTCCATCCCAAAAAATAAAATAAATGTCTCCACCTCTTCAACTGTTCAATGATCTAGGGCGCTGAATTCAACACTGCATTGCACCTTGTGATGTAAGGCTTGGCTGCAGCTTGTCGATGGAAGTCCCTTTCACAAAGAACTCTTACGTATTGTTCTTAAGCTAATTTGAAGGCCATTTGAAGTCGGATGAGCTGACGCTATTGACTCAACAGAAACTTCATCACCTCAGCTAACCATGCGCCTCAGCATCCACTGACCCCACTCTGTGATTTATCGCATTGTGGCTGATGGTGTCATTCCCAGTCACCTCCGCTATGTATTTTATATGAACACTAACAGTAGAATATGTAGCAATAAGGACATTTCAGGACTGGATCTATGGGGGTGCCACGCTGGAATTTACTGGGTGTCAAAAAATGAGCAAGTTTTTCCACAAATGCTTGTGGAAGCAGTCTGCATGCTAAGGTCCTGTGTTTTTAAACCTGTTGCTACAGCAATGATCTGAACACCTGAATTCAGTGACTTATGGGGACAAGTGACTACTTTAGGAAACATAGTGTATGTAAAAAAAAAATGATTTTACTCATTACCAATTGTCCTTTTTCTGAATTGGCATATTTGAAAATTGTAAGAAAAAAAAGCAATTTTATACCACTGGGATTTCCATGTTTAACAGATCAATGGTATGCTATAGCAACAACAAAAAAGGGGGGAATCCTTCAAAGACTTCATAGTGTTGTTCTTAGGTTTTTCCTCTTGGGTACTTTACACACAGAGGGGCTTTTAGTGTATGAAAATGGGTAGCATGATATGATTATAAAAGGGGATCTGCTCATTTTGCTCCTTTGAAATTGCATCTATTTCACAGTTTTAGTTGTCCTATCCTGGACTTCTGACTAAAATGACTTCTGACTTCCTGCTACAGGAAGCTTCATTTTGGCCACACAACTAGATTTAAATACAGAAAGAGACAAAAGACAACAAGAACTGTTTCAAATTAATTTCTGCAAGCTTAAACTAAACCTGCATACAACTACAAAACTACACTTAACTTGTAAACATGCTGGGTATGCTCTCTTGGACGCAGACTTGGGAGCCTCTCTGGGTTAGTCTAACTATTAAGATTCATAGATTTATAAAGCAAAATGTCAAATGCTTTACAAAATGCTTTACCATACCAAACGTGGGTGCACTGGTAAAATGTATAATGAGCCAAATCTTTGCACCTTGTCAATTTTTAGATGTTTAATCAATAGATACATTGTATTTACAGTAATGAATATGAACCTTGAATAAAACCAAAGCTAAGTTTGCTTAGGTCTGAAAAGAGATTCTCTTGGAAGCACTTGTCAGTGCCTCGGCTCCTTTAACATGGCTCTCCGTGTATTTATGTATCAGATGTTCTCTGAGGTCTCCCACCCCTACCTGAGGCAAGTCTCATCTCCACTCGGCTCCATTACCCAAGGCAAATGGAATACATTTGCGTCAGACTGCCGCATGGAGAGAGGGGACCCAGATAAATCTGTTTAATTAAAAAGTGTCATATCTGCACTTAGGGATGGGGCAACCAGAAGAGCATGAATAATCAATAACCACAATTACAGTTTATGGCACATGTATTGGACTCCAGCAGATATATGCATAGACACACTGCCCACACATTTCTGAGACATGCCCACAAACAGAATTACGATGGAGCTGAAGGCAAAAAGAAACTTCTGGACCTACTTTGATATGTGTACCACTCACATATCCAAGTATCTAAATATACTCAGCAAAACTAAGAAAACGCTCTGCACCTAATTTGCATTCGCACCTAAAATTTCTAGAACTAGAAGGTAAAGTGCATCAAACTACAGGCGAGGTTTTTCTTTTTTAGGAAGCATGGTCATCACTGTTAAAAGGTAATTATTTTTTCGTTGATTCTCACATTCTATAGCTATGTGAATACATACAGTGGCCAGCTCAAGTATTGACTCCCTTTGGCATTTTATACTTTTGTTGCCTCACATCCTGGAATTAAAAGGGTTTGCACCATTTAATTCACAGAACTTGCCTAGAACATTGAATATGTGCTATTTTTTTTATTTTAAAGCACACAACAAAGTAACTGAAAACCTCAGCATCCAAGACTGTCTCATTTAGAGTCAATACGTTTTTAAGTCACTTTTGAGGCAGCTGAGAAAGCCATTGGATATATCTATTAGCTCATCACAGCTTGATACCAAGATTCTTTCCCATTCCACAAGGCAACACTGCTCCAGCTCCTTCACGTTGGATGGTTTTCACTTGTGAACATCAATCTTCAAATCTGATTCTCAACTGGATTGAGGTCTGGACTTTGACTAGGCCATTCCAACAAGTTTAAAATGTTTCCCCTTTAACCAGTGAGGTGTTGCTTTAGCAGTTTGCTTTCAGGTGATTTTCCTACTTGAAGGTGAACCTCCGTCCCAGTCTCAGATCACAGGCAGACTGATGCAGGTTTTGCTAAAAGAACATCCCCGTATTTAGCACCATCTATATTTCTTTCCCAGTCCCTGCTGCTGAAAAACATCCCCACAGCATAGTGCTGTCTCCACCTGGTTTCGCTGTGAGGATGGGGTTCTCTGGGTGATTGGAGGGTGTGGGTTTGGCCAGACAGCATTTTTTTAGTGGCTGAAAAGTGAAATTTCAGTCTCATCTGACCAGAGCACCTTTCTGCGTACATTTGGCGAGTCGCCTAAATGCTTTTGGTAAACTCAGAATGTGCCTTTTTTATTTTTTAACTCTAAGTAATGGCTTTTCTCTGGCCACTCTTCTGTAAAGCCCAGCTCTATGGAGCATACTTCTTGTTGTGGTTCTATGGACAAATACTCCAGTCTCTGCCGTGGAGCTCTGCAACTCCTTCAGGGGTACCTTTGGTCTCCATACTGCCTC
The DNA here is from genome assembly GCF_011125445.2 of Fundulus heteroclitus. Taxonomy (NCBI): domain Eukaryota; kingdom Metazoa; phylum Chordata; class Actinopteri; order Cyprinodontiformes; family Fundulidae; genus Fundulus; species Fundulus heteroclitus. The sequence continues at coordinate 25,649,891 of NC_046362.1, read as the reverse complement.
TCTGATTAATGTCCTCCTTGCCTGGTCTGTGAGCTCTGGTGGGCGGTCCTCTCTTGGCAGGTTTGTCTTGGTACCATGTGCTCTCCATTGGAAGATGATGGTTTTGACGGGGCTATTTTTCATGACCCCGACCCTGGGGGTGAATACTTTTGCAAGTCGCTGTACACATACAGCTAGGCTATTCCCTACTGATGAGTCATATGAATTACTGCTACTGATGGAAAAAACTATGCTACATTTTCAGCTGGATGGATCTATCTGCAGAATCATACTGAAGTGGCCATGCATAGGATGGGAGGATGAGATGGACAAAGAAAGAGGGAGTGACGAACTGAGAGCCTCGTCTCTGCCCCAAGAACAGCATATGTATTGCATACGTGTGAAATTTCAAATTAATCTGGACAGAGTCAATCTGTGCAGGGGTAGATGTGACAAGGCCTTCCAATCAACCAAACCTATAAGGAGAGTGATAGGACGAAACAAAAACACTTCAAGATTTCCACATTGACAGAGATTTTTTTTAACATTTTCTATATTTTACTGATATCGAGACCTTACTAGACAGTGAAGGTAAAACATATGTATAATTCAAAATACCACGTCGAGCTAACTCTTTGGTGTTGCTTAGTGAAGATGACTCAAACTTTTCTATTTTCAGTGTAAGTGAGGTGTGGAAAATGAGGTAAAAAAAAAAAAAGCACAGTGACGTAAGTAGATAACAAAACAGAGAAGAAAGAAATGTTAACACATCTCCAGTTCCTTCAGGGTGCAAGACAGCAAGAGTCTGAAACTTAATGCAAATAAGAAGTACAGCAACATTCCTCCGCTTTATCCTTTGAGATTTGAACTACTATCAAGGGACACGTTGTAGTTGTAAAAACAATATCATGGTTTCCTATTATAAGTACATATATATATATATGAGCTGGTGAGAGGAACTCTCACCGGCTCATTTCTCATATGATGGATTTGGGAATGTGGACATATTTTAGTAATCTCAGATTTAAAATGTAAGGATTGCCATTTACTGTTTAACACAGAGTGTACTTTTAATAATTCTAGCAGGGCTAACTGAGCTTATTGCAAATATAAGATGTTAAACTCCATACTGAGTTTCTCTTTGTTCTGTATATTAAAACCCTACTTTACAGTGACTTCTCTTACACACACATAACATGATGTTGTTCCTAATATAAATAATTATTGACCGCTCCCTAAATTTCTTCATACTTTGCTTGTTGTTTTATATCATTATAATTTCTAGGGAGGAATCGGAGCTGGTTAAAATCATTGTCTGGCTGAAGCTCTACAAAAAAATAATTATTGGCAACCCATACACAAAGCTGTGACTGGTGCCATCTCTAGTTCTGAAAGAACTCCCCAGATGTGCACTGTGAAAAACTCGCATCATCCATACACAGTTCAGGGTTAAAAAAAGAGCCCTCATAATCCAGGGACTTCAGGCTTCTATTTGATAACAGCCATCCAACTCTGAAAGTGACTTCTCCTGCAGGCAAATTCATTGTAGTCGTAGGATTGATGAGCCTGGTGTGATGGTAAATGCTAGATCATAAACCCCTCTGTGAAAGGGGAGGAGATGGAGAGCAGTAATGTTTGGCCAAGGCCCTGGCCGTGCTCCAAGAGAGATAGCAAGAGTCTCTCCTCCAGAGATTTACGCTGCACACCGTGGAGGCTTCAGAAAGCAGCTGACCCGTTCGCTCCACTGATCATGCCCTTCTTCTTTTTTTTCCCCCTCACCTGATAAAACTATGATATATATATATATATATATATATATATATATATATATATATATATATATATATATATATATATATATATATATATATATATATAGCAGTTTTAGCAATACTTTTCTTAGTTTAAACAATACTTTTGCTGATGCTTACCCGCAGCTGGTTTCCAATAGGCTGTCTCCGACCTGAAGAGAGGCCATACCAAAGTCTGCTATCCTGATGTTGTTCTTTTCATCTAGCAACAGGTTCTCAGGCTTTAGATCCCTGTGGCTGAAAGACAATGAAAGGGGGGGGGGGGCAGAAACCAGATAATGAAACATGAAAAAGACCCAGATTATGTTATCTATTAAATTAAACAGTGAGGTATATCAAACATCATAAACACGTGCCTGGAAAGAACAAAGCATCTTAACCTGCCCTTTTCCTTTAAGCAGCATCTCTCTTTGATCTGTCATGTTGAAGCTCCAGGAGCTCCCACCTCGGTGTTGGGATGGTACAAGGTGTGACAGCCCCCCTGCTGTGTCCTTTCCCCCTTCTGCTTCCCTAGCTGTTCGTCCCTCTCATCTCCCAGACAGCCACCAGCACACGGGTGGAGAAAACAGGGATTCAGGGGAAGCCAGCCTCAGCAGTGGTGTTCATTAACTGCCATTCATTACCACTAAACACAGCAGGGGGGGTAATATCCAGCGGACATCAACTTCCGACTTGAAAACGGACCACTGAGAGGAATAACCTTCTCATGTCGAGCATGCTGTTGCTTAGTCGGAGGTTAAAGTCTCAATTTCGATGAGTAACAGTCCTAAGAGGAGCAGGGATACCATTTCATTGTGCATTTAGCACCGCTCGCAGGGATTGGGGTTGTGTTACATCATACTCTCCAGCTCTGGAGATGTTTGCCGAGGTTCAGAACAAATTCGCAACACAGAAGTCTTTGCAAACACTGGTATCAATCCAGTTTTTCGCAGCACAATCTGTAAAGCCGTACACAAATATTTAAACACTGTTTCAGTCAAGGGTTTGGTTTCCAAAAGGCTTTAAAATGAAGATAAAACATTTGTTCAGCACTTCAAGCGTGATTAATATTAAGTTATTTTCATGTTTTCTAAAATGACAAAAACAAGGAAATAGGGTCCGAAGTAAAAGGGATCCTGGCTGTTCATGTCTTTGGACCAGTTCAATCCTTCAAGACGGAAATAATTTGGCCTGACTCCAAACCTACTTAGACATAGCCATCCTCCTAAAGCAGAGAAGTAGTTAAGGGGCCCAAGATAACTCTGGAGGAACTGCAGCTACTTAGCTGCTCAGGTAGGAGCACCTTTCAGCATGGTAATACTCTTGGAAACAAACAATGTAGGGGACACAACAAAGATATGGAAAAAGGTGCTCGGGTCAGACAACAAAACATCTTTTTAAAAATAAATTATATAGACACACACATACTTTTTGATTTGATACGTGTGGAAGAAGGTTAAAGGGCACATTAGCCTTAATGAACCAGTCCCATGGGGAAACATGGTGGTAGCAGCACCATGCTGTGGGGATATTTTTTTGTAGCAAGGAATGCACTGCAAAAACAACTAAAAATTTATAAAATTTTCTTGAAATTAGTGTATTTGCCTTGATTTGAGCAGGTAAATAAGATTATCTGCCAATGGAATGAGTAATTTTACCCCTACAATAAGATAATTAGATATAATGCACTTGAAATAAGTTGATGGAGATGAGTTCTTCCTATTTTAAGTGCAAAAATCTTATTCCATTGGCAGATTATCTTATTTACCTGCTCAAATAAAGGACAAACACTACTTTCAAGAAGATTTTAACTTATTTTAGTTCTGTTTTTGCAGTGTGGGAAGCTTGTGAGAAGTTGGGTAGTTTCACTTTCTTATAGGGAGGTGAAACCATCTAAATATAAAGCCAGCTACAACTAAAAATGTTTGAATGGTAAATGGACTGATATTATTTGACATTTTCTTTGATCATACCAGCCACCAAAAGAGCTTTATATCAGAGCCACACTAACATACACACATTCATACACAACTTGGCAACTTAGGGAGGGTTAAGTGCTTATCCATGGGCACACCGACATGTGACAGGAGGAAGCTGAACTCTAATTTTACCGTTGTCGGAAAGCATAGTAAGGTGTTAAAATGGTCTAGTCAAAGTCCAAAAGGTCAAAGACCTGAATAAAGGGAGTTTCGGCTGCACAGTTTAAAAAAGGATATTCACAACTGCTCTCCAAACAATCTTACTGAACTTGAGGTAGTTTACAAAGAATGGGCAAAAACGTCAGTGTCTAAATGTGCAAACTTGATAGACATAACCATTTTAACCCTTTTCCCCCCACATCAAAGCTGAGCATTACTTTGAGTTGGTCTATCGTGTAGTCATATTAAACACATTATATAGGTTCATTACACAAAGACTGATGTTTTAAAGCCCTTATTTCTGTTAATGATTTTTTTTTTGCTTACATATAATAAAAACATTTAAGATTATAATGTCACGTCAGTCGGATAAAAATACATTTTTAATACACAAATGTGAGCTTAATAAAATTTATGTGAAATACTTGCCTAAAGGTTGTTATTTTATAAAGGTACTTTTAATCGGACAAATAAGCCTCAATTGGAACCCATATTCTAATTTATAGAGTATGACTGTAGAATCCTAGTAAAATAAGCAGCTGTTTTTGGTTAGAATGTGACAAAATATGTTAAAGGTGAATTAATACTTTAAACAGGCACAGCAAATACAATTTTGAAAATGCTTTAAGGAATTGTATAGAAATTGGATAAACCCAGAGTGCTTATTAAAACAGCATTTACTGTATAAACTCGACTTGTTTGTAGAGATAATGAGACAATTACTGTGATTTGCCTCGGTAAACTGTGTCCCTTCTTTGTAACTCTATAAAAATGCAGAAAGCAACAGAGTAATGTAATGGATGATGTGGAAAGACAAGCAAGCCTTTATGGAAACAAGCTGAGAACAAACTCTAGTGCAAGCTGTGGTATAGTAATGAACCTAAGTGGTCAGTGAAATAAATTTTACTTGGGCAGTACGATATTGTCAAAAATCAAAATTGTGACATATTTCAAACACAAAATTGACATAATTTTGACTTTTCTCTGCATTAAACACAAGAAACAAAATGACCTGTAGATAAAGATGTTTGCAAACAAGGACTGTTTAAAGCAAGAAATGTAATTGCTTTTATTAATCAGAATATTATTCAATTGAGAATAGCTTGCTGAGTTGGACGTCAATCCTTGCTGAACATAAAGTCCAACCAATAAACAAGTCTATGTATTAAACAGTTTGACCAGTACTTAATGCTATGGTGAGATTCCTGAAAGTTTCTGGTAAAAAAATGTATGATTATATAAACTCTAAAACAAATAATAAAATTAGATTATCTCACTGCTGCGACTCTCTTCCCTTCCTTGTAGAGGGAGACCCACTTTTAACATATTACCGACACCTAATTGACGTGTCTGATCCATTAATTGTTACATAGCCAAAAGTTGCAAATCTCTGCGATTTGGAATTGTATTTATTTATTTATTTTGCGATTACATTGTAAATGCGATTAATTGTCCAGCTCTAAATTTTACCCTCCAAAATCCTTTTCCTTGTTCTTATTAAAAAAATAAACTGTTTTAAAACTTTATTATTCTACCAGATTTTTTTTGAATATCTAATCTCCATCTAGATTTTCATTGACAAAGATATCTTTAGAGGTTTCATCAATTAATTTTACATTAGGACAGCAGCTGGACAGTGGAGCTATGTAGATCTCCTCTGGAGTCTGGCCTACCCTCATGAACGTCTTCTGGAGTCGAGCAAGTCCCTTGATTTTTCTTTTCAAAAATTCTGTAGCGTCTTCCTTTCCTTTAATTCTCCATTCACTGTCATTTATAACTCTAAAAATGATACTATGCACATCATACACTAAACAAGCTCAACGTTGTCATGTTTAGCTGCATGCCTTCAAACCTAATTAAGGTTAAACTTCCTTAACTTTTCACAAGAGGTTCCCAAATGGGGTTAAAAGCCACAGAGCTGTCGAAATGTCATAAGCTATACTTTCATCTTCTTTTAGAGCTAACGTTAGGAAGGAGGAGATGGCACCGCAGCTGGATACGTCTGCCTTTGAAGAATGCTTCATCAGAATGGACATTTAACCTCAGACGACATCAATTGTTGTACAACTAATTTCCTGCCCTAAAGAAGTAGCTGTCAGCTGGTTTGTTATCACGCCGGCAGTTTCTGTGATCCAAGCCATAATTGAAATAAGACACAGATAGCATCTAAAACAGTTGTCCCCGGGCTACAACCTCTTTTAGTTCACACCGCAATCAGTTGAAGGTGGTGTCAGTCAGAGTTTTAGCTAACGGTGTCAAAGCGCACGAGGAAGAAGTAAACGTTAACTGTTGGAGACAGTGGTAAGAGGCTCGGCTGTAACACCGTTTATCTTTAAGGTAAGTAGGCCTGCAAGAATGTCCTTTCCGTTTGCAACAGGCCTGTGTCACACTAGTAACATGTTTGGCTCTAACAGAATAAAAAATGGAAACAAAAATGTAGAAAAACAATGTAGCGGAAAAGTTGCTCTTCAAGGTAAAATTATTTTTAACCTTAGATGGTGTTAACATAACATTTGAGTAATTAAGCTTTAAAAAGTGAAACTCAGAGTCATTATACACAGTAATATAAACGAGTACTTATTGCTGGTCATGTTGATAATTATGGCTTACAGTACATGTAAATCCAAAATTTACTGTACTAAGCAAATATTGTGTAAATTACAAATGGAAATGTTTTGATACATAACCTGGTATTAACTAACGAAGTATGGCCACTTAATGGCCTCCACAATCGTTTGGAAGAATGCGGACTTTGCGATGGTCTAAAAGTCGCTTTTCACATCTTAAGCCTCTCATGAATGACGGATATCAGAAGCATCTTACTTGGGCTGAGGAAAAAAACGGGCCGGACTGTTGCCCAGTGGTCAAATGCTATTTTTCCAGATGAATGTAATTGTTGCATTTTATTTAGAAATCAAGCTCCCAGAGTATGGAAAACAGCGGCGAGAAGCTGAATAGAAGTTGATGAAGCCCATTGAATGTAGTTTTCAGCAAGTAATGATTTAAAGAGCCATGCTACTTGCTGGTGTTGGCCCTCTGCGTTCTCTGAGGTCCAAACTTTGCACAGGTGCCTATCAGAGAATTGGAAAGTACTTTATGTTTCACTTTACTGACAAACATTTTGGAAACAGGGATTTTTTTGTCCAGCAGGATGTGGCACATACCCCTCTGTCAAAATCACCAGATCACACTTTAATGACCAACATCTCACTGTCAGACAGACTAAGTAACTCACCCTACCCTTGTATTCTTGGTTTTGAAAGAAAGAAATTAAACTGGGGCTTATTTTCTTTCACTGTGTAACAAACTTAGATAACATTAAAGAACACTAAAAGGAAGAAATGCATGCTTTACAATCTTTAAATGCTGTATCGGCACAGTTCTTCCAGCAGGGATTGTTAGACATGACATCTTAATTACTATCATTTCCATTCATATTGCTGATAAAAAGGGTTTCTCGCATTAGTATGTCCGACTCCTGCAGTTAACACCCTTTATAATTCAAAAATGAAACTGTTTTATGGAGAAAACATGGTTTTCTTATGCTGGCACATTCAACACAAACCATGTTTTAACACTTATATCACATGCGTTGCACCAACTGACTTCTCCAGAAGATGTGAACTGCAGAACATTTAAATGCATTGTATTTATACCAACGTGGTAGAATAAGAAGGACAACCGATTCCCACACTTCTATAAAGCACCAACTCTTCCTGGTATCAAACATTTTCTGAGATTATTTATTTTACTACAGCACTGCAAGCAGAAATGCAGCCACTTACTCAGCAACTGTCATCCATGCGTTCCTTTCCCTTTTCTCACCCCAACTAGTTCAGGCCTCCGTTGGGTGCCCAGCCAACCATTAGAGGTGGTGGATGAGGCCCCGTCTACGTATTGCAGCCTTTCAGCCTCGTATCAGTTCATCACACCACATAGCATCAAATTACACCCCACTGTCCACTGTCCAAAACAGTGACACAGCTTTGTTTTCCCTGCTGCACCGCAGATCCACACCGATAAATGTGTACACGAAATGAGGCCTGCTGCCGGATTTGACAATATCCGATGTTCCCATCTACATTAATGATCACAGAAATTAACAGGAAAAAGCTAATACCATAAATATTCAGCCGTATGCTCATCTGATAAACGAGGACCAATGTTTTCTTTGCTGAGCATATGGTTGGCTGCCAATTATAGTCTACAAGATAACATACATGAAGACCTCTATAAGATAAAACTTTACACTTTCAAAAAGCTTAAAAACCATTTTGATATTTAGCTATTTTAATGAATACAAACATTGCACAATATTGACATATACAACAAATATAAAAAGGCTATATATTGCTTAAATTCTGTTTTCCATACTGGTTGCATGTTATCTTTTTGAACTTATGAAACGATTTTCCCAATATTATGTCAAAAGTCTTTTTCATGTCCTAACATTTTGATAAGACTACATTTGGCTGGTTCCATCCCCCGCTCCAACCATCTCGGTCGTTATGTCCTTGGGCAAGACACTTCACGTGTTGGCGATGGTCAGAGGGACCGGTGGCGCCGATGTATGGCAGCCTCGCCTCTACCCATCTGCCCCAGTGCAGCTGTGGCTACAAATGTAGCTCACCACCGTCAGCGAGTGAATGTGTGTGAATGGATGAATGCCTGATGTAGTGTGAAGTGCTTTAGAGTACTCTGGACTTGATAAAACCATATACAAGTACAGGCCATGTAGAATGGTCAAAGATTTAACTTAACACATTCTTCAAATACAGACTAAGCTAATAACTACAGGGATACTGTACTGTAAAGAGTTCGTAACGAAAGGAAAAACGTTAAGCGAACCAGGAAGTCTAAAGTTGATGCAAATTTATTATATTTCATGTCTTCATTTTTATTTTCTTCAGTAAAACCCTTCAAATTTTACTAATAACCTCATAAAGAGTCTGCAATTATACAGGATTACTAACCAGAGGAGGGAAAACTGCTATTTGCTTGACTGACAGCAGACGCTTTCGGTCTTTGATTTGGTGCGTTCCTATTTATTCTTTTTAAATGTTGAGCAACACTGAACCAGCCGTGTATTGTTGCATGTAATGCAATGACTAAGAAGTGGGATTACAATAACAGCCAGATCTGTAAAAGTAAAAAAAAAAGAAAAAAAAAGACATTTCCCTTTTTGTGCCAAATCTTTGAGTGCAACCTTGCATTTTCTCTTAATCCGGAGGAGTTTGACAGGGGATGATAGGATGAGCAACAGACCTTCAAGGCAGAACAAACAAACAAGCTGCCAGAAGAGCCCAGAAGGATTCCCACAGATAATAAAAATCTAAAACTACTTCAGATCTTTAATACAATCACCAGAGGAGCAGGCTGCCTCTTAAAGTAGATATCCGTTCGTTTGCACAAATGTAGTATGACGACAAAAGTTGATCATGAAACATTTTGTCATATGATCTGTTATTTTTCATGTACATTTCCAAATTTTCATTTCTTGACATTTCCTTCTCCCCTACTCAGTCTTGTAGCACTATAGTTACCCTAAAGACAGTAATCACATATTTCCTTATTCAAAGACCATTAACCACATTACGACCCCGATTTTATTTCTACACAATTTGATGTGTTTTTACTCAACCTATTCATATTTTCCATTCCATTTCAGTCAAACAACACTTCTCTAATTTGAAGTTACACCCGAAACAGTTTAACTGGCACAACAGGAGACGAAAACATCAGTGGACTAAAATCCAGCGTGTCTTCCAAAACTTGCTGCTTTCACATGGATGAACACTATTGTCAAACAGATTAAATCAGCTCTGCTACACGAGACCCCTATTGCTTAATGCAGACAGAGTACAGCTATGAACCTTAGCTGATTACAGTTATAGTGATAGTATTTTTTACAAGGGTTTTGGTACCTGTTAATCAAAAATGTGAAATGCAGTAATATTTTATGAAAAATATGTAAAAAAAAATAAATAAATAAAAAATGTCTAGGGATGCCTGATCTTGATTAGCATCAGTGGAAACTGTGATGGGGATATCACTGGATTAATGGATGATATATAAGCCCACGTTAATTTGCTAAACTACATAAATGCTTTAAAAATGACATGTACATTTTGAAGTTTAGTCCCAGTTTCTTTTAAATTCACCAGACATATCATTCATATTCTAAAAAGTATGCCAATAACAAGGAAGAAGCAGAGGCACCTTATGCACGTATCATATCATAATTGACGTCTAGTCCCAGTCAATACTGAAGTGGACTTTAACAGGCCCAAGTGTGTGAAGAATAAATCTCTAATGTTTGCGTTGAATAATTCCAGCATTTCGTTAGCCAGGCGGAACGGCTGGAGAGTGGGAACTGCAGCAGAAACAAAGATGTGGTTCTAAACACGAGAACTGTTTTACTTTTCTAAAGGTGACATTGAATGTTCTGAAAGGCATCTTTCAAGAAAATGTATTATTAAATATTCAAGGGATGAATCTGAGTGAAAGCGAATGCAGCTTCATTGAATCAAAGCCAGTGCACCCACATATCACCAAGTGATACGCTGCATCCATAATAATTGGATATCTTTGAGTTTTAAGTTATACTCTCACCGGCCACTTTATTAGGTACACCCCAATGGCTTGTCAACACAAATTGCAAATCAGCTCATCATATGGCAAGGAGACAGTGCATTTAGGCACCCAGATTTGGTAAATGCGACTTGCTCAAGTTCATATACCACATTGGAAAAGGGGAAGAGATTTAAATTACTTAGAACAAGGAACGGAAGATGTAGCACTAAAAAGGGAATAGCGTCGCCGGGCTAACAGAGCCGTTGCTAACAGAATAACAATACAGATAACGAAATGGATGCACAGCCACCACATCTCCAGAAACTGCATCATTCAACCATGTCCATGTGGATTAATTATTTACATAGTTCACTTATAAAACAACAAAGCATGTCTCTACACTGTGCAGCAAACAAGCCTCATTTCTGCTGCAACTCTAGACACGAAAGGATCTGATTAGCCCGCGGCGTTATCCTCAAGTGGACTTTTGGGAGTTTCTATTTGGCTGGAGTTTTTTATTTTTCCAACCCTGGAGTTACACAGCTATACTGCCACTCATTTACAATCTTTTCAGTAGAGCCTCTGTGACACTCCAGATGTCAGTCTTGGCTAAAGCATGTAGCCCTTCTCCAAGCCCCCAAACAGAGAAAAATGAAGCCGGTGGAAGCAGAGGCGTCGCCGAAAGTACGCAGAACATTTGTAGCGGATGATCTGCATGATTATTTCACGGTATGGGTTTAATGAGACTGTTGGGCTAGGTCATTTGGAGCATGCTCACACAGGGGTCAGCAGCGCTAAGCAGACGCAGCATTTCAGGGAGGGTTAACAAGCATACATGGAGATGCTGCAGTTTTTCAGAGCATGATTCTTGGTTGTACTCTCCAACTTGTTGGAATAACAACAGTACTGGTAATGGTACTGTTTGTTAACCAATTTGCCTGTAGATTATTACTATATCTACATAACTGCAATTGCATTTATTCAATAATGGTAACTTAACAGAGTCCTAAACATAGCGGCATCGAATAGTTGCTGTAGTTAGTTAATAGTTACGATATAGACTATTTCATTTTCCACTCCATTTTCCCTCAGTATTTTTCAAACCATTGAAACAGTCTCATATCTTAGTCATACTTATTAGCTACCTTTTACAGTTAGCTGCATTTCTAATTTATTAGTCCTATAAATAAGGGAAGCCAAGTTTTATTATTGAAGACAAAGCTGTCGAAGATTTGCACATACAAGTAAAAAAAATAAAAAATTAGGAATACTGTCCTTTGTTTATTTGAAAAGAAATACTAACCTACATTGTGTGAAAGAAATGTTTGAATTGCCCGACCAAACATTTCCTGTTTCAGGTCAGTTACGATTGCCAAAATGTATTTCATATTTGACTAATGCCAGATTAAGGGAGGGGGAGACTTTAGAGAAATTTTCATTGCTTCTTTCACCAGGTTACCAGACCCTCCTGTAGAAGAACAAAAAAAATTATGCTGATTTACAGATTTCTCAGACTACCAAACCCACCCTCCCCCCCAACCTCCAAAGGTAATAAGTAATTATAATCACGGACCTCAATTTTAGCTTAATCAGAAAACTAAATAAATCTCCAAAAATTAGGGCTTTTGTCCATGTGTGCATCAAAAAAAGTGTAATCTGGCTTTTCTTATAACTTTTTGTAGGGACTGATTCTTCCTGTCTTAGTGACCTTTCAGCCCATTTTAGTACCGGAATTATTTTACTATGGAATACGACACTCTTACCAGCTTCAAACAGCATCTTCACAAGGTCAAGTGCTTTTGTTGTGGAGTCGATATGTACATCATGCAGTGCAACATTTATTTTGAGACACGGAACTTGCTTCATTTCTGAACAGTATGAAACCTGGACATTCCCATGGCTTTTATACTTGCATTTAATCATTTGAACAAATAAACATGGCACCTTGAAAGTTGGACTTCTTGACGTTCGCAGTTCTCTACGTATCTGATTTCTTCTGATATTTACCATGATGTCAAAAGAGGATGCAGTGGGTTTGAAACATTTTCTTAAAATAAATCCAAGATTGTGCCTTCATTTAACTAAATGCTGCGTATCAGAAGCATACAAGCATGACATCAGCTGGGGTTTACCTAAATTATTAAAAGGTATACTAATCTTTAGGTTTTGTAAACTTCTGACTTTGAAAAAAAACTAATCTCATTCTGGAATTCAGCAAGCAGAAATAATTTATGTAATCTCGAAAATCCCTAAAACATAAAAAAAATTGTGTGATTTAATGTCAGACAATGAGGAAATATGTGTCTTAAAACAATGTATGTAAGAAATCTGGTTTTCAACTCTAAGAACAATTAGAATTAGCTGAAATCATATTCGGTACCAAACACCAGAGATTATAAATTAGTCAAATAAATTATGATCTCTGCAGCCCTACAAGAAACATTTTTGTAAGCTAAAAAAAAAAAAATCATGAGCTGAAAAAAAAAAAAGAAACAGAAAATATAAATATAATATAATGATCACATCCACAGCCTCGGGATTTATTATGCATTTCTCCTAGCTATGGATCCTCTCTCACATGTTCTCCCCTTTTTGTCCTTGTTCTCTCCCTCCATGTGAAAAGACAATCTCTCTGAACAAGGGCAGCACACAAGTGCAATCTGAGTCATAGCACCGCTTTCTTCCTTGCATTTCTTTTTCAGTCGTATACAGATCTGAATCCATCTGGCCCAAGAGAGATATTTGGGGATCAAACGTGGGTGGAGAACGGAAGCATGAAGCAAGAAGAAAAAGTGGTAGGTGTGCACACGAGGACTGTTTAGAAGCATGTGCGACAACCCTCTCCCCCAGACCCCCACCCACCCGCTTTGCCTCACATGCCTTACCCTGATGGTGAGTCACAGAGAAAGCAGAGCACTTCTAATGGCCTACGTAAGTCCCCTGCGCTGAAAGCTCAGAGAAGGAAGAAATGATTGCTGAAAGTCTTTTTTTTAAAGTTGTTGAGGGGGATGCTGGGATCTCATTAGGAAGGGATGGAAGGAAGGTGATGAGGGCTGATTCTGTCTATCTTTCCGTCTGCGCTTAATTGAGGAAGGAAGGAGGTTGAGCTGGTGACCCAACTCGCCCAAAGTCTCCCTCTCATGATAATTTCACACGGCATCATTTTCTAAGACTGTTAGTTAAGGGATTTGAAGAGCTAAGGCAGGGAAACGCGCCGAGGTAAAACAGGAGAGATAAATATACTGGTGAGTCTGGCTATAAAAGAGCTGTGATCATTTATGTGTGTGCATGCACTCACTGTCAGTCCCAGATGCTTTCCTCTAATTGGCCTAATCTGTTCTCTGCAGTTATTATCAGGCATTATTTGCACAAGCTGATAAAAGACTTCTAATTTTAATTCCGTTAGGTGGGACAATTCTCCTCCATTCCCAGTTGTGCACAAATCATCTTATTTTTGCTCTCCGAGAATTAAATACCGAATCTATCAGCTTCCTGTTTAACATTTCAAACACAACAAACTCAAGTGCATCCTTCTCGGGTAAAGAGTAATGATTTTGCAGATTTAACGTTAAATGTGTTTAGCTGCTCAAATTGCTATTTAGACATTAATCAAACATCTTTAAAACAAACATGAATACATAGCCTTTCTGAGGGATGAAGAGTTTTAGTAGAGGAAAGATCAGCAGCGTAACAAAATCAAAGCCCGATCTCGTTTTATATATCATTCCCATTGATGTTGCAAGTACACTATCACCCTGAATCTGGTCTTTTCTTCTTTGTTTACTACAGCAAAAACGCAAAAAAAAACGATAAACACAATTAATCAATATTTAAAAACTTGCTGCGCTTGATGAGAGCTGTAAATTAGGAGTAAATTTGGTTCAGGAAGGAAGGAAAAAGAAGAAGAAAAAACTTACATATTACAAAAACCCCAGAACAAACGTAGCAGAACTGATAGAATGGAACCGCATGTCCGTTGTTGCATGAAGGGGTAATAGGGGTGATTTAAACTGCTTAACGAGGGCTTCAGGTCAATCTGTTACTTTAATGTAACAGATTGACCCAGAGGTGTTGAAGTAATGCTGCCACACGTTATTTGCCCGATTAGTGATTTTCACTCAACTGGACAGTCAAGAAGATCTTCATTAGAATCAGTTTCTCGCAACTATGTCTCATACTGAAAGCATTTGCTTGATAAGTAAAGCTACAGGCCCTTCCTATGGTGGCTGTATTACATACTTCAAGAATAATTTTACACAAGGAGTGGCAATAACCCCCCCCCCCCCTCCAGCTGTATCACTTTTACTTACAGAATATCAGCTCTGCAGTTAGCCAAAATAAGTTTTCAGAAAAGAAGTAATTGAAACTACCATGAACTGCGGCTTTGAAATTCATGGTTTAGCTGATGCATTGGGGGGGCAACGTGCAAGAGGACAGTCCAAATGAGATCAGTAGAATTGCTAATGACCATTCATTTGACATGCATCGCCATTAACTCATCATCTTAAATGGATGTGTCTAATATTAGATTGTAAAAATCAGGAGAACTGGAAGCCAGTGGATTCTAGTTGGTTCCACTTCTAAATGGATCTGTTTGTATCAGAGAGAAAGGTCAGATAAAAGAATCACTGAATGGATTTCAGTTTGAGAGCAACAAAAGCACACACTTGACGAGAAGACCCCAGCGACAGAGACGGGTCAGAAAGCGCAACGAAAGGTCAAGAACAGAAAGCAATCTTTTCACCTCCACAGCAAAGGTAAAACATCCGTTCGCTACTTCCTCCTACAATCTTTTGAGTTCCCAAATGGCCCTTTGCAGAACCAGCAGTCTGGTGTTTATCAAAAATGGACAAGTCAGAGCGCTCTTTGAACAGTGAACGTAGTAACCTTCATGGGATGTTTTGTTTGAACTATTTGTTGAAAACCTAGTCTAACTTTTTGAATTAAATTACATCGCCTAATGTAGCTGAAATATTTTTTTGGATAATTACCATATATTTAACTCAACTGTCTAAAGCAGGGCATTAAAAGCAAAAAAAAAAAAGGTTTGTCAAAACAGAACTCCATCAGAACCAGCTAGTGTAGATCTGTCATTAAATCCATGATGTGCAGTTAGACTTAAAGCCACTTTTAGCTAAGAGACAAATAACAAAATCAGATCGCCATTACAGTGGGGGCCCTCTCTTTTAGAACTCCCTCCTTACCTTGCTCTCGCCTTTTCTTTCCTCCCATTTTTCCAATTTTCTCCCTTTTAGCATGTTGTCTCATCCTTTTCTCTTCTTTTTTCATCCACCTTTATGTTTTTGTGTCCATTGAATATGAAATAGTCCCAGAATAAAATCTAATAAAGCCGAAAAAATCCTCGACAACCTGAGCGCTCCACAGACACTTACTGCTTTTCTTTTTAGGCAAGGCAAGTTTATTTATAAAAGCACTTTTTAATAATACATTTTTTTTTAAAACAAGCATTCCCCACTGGTCTATGAGTTTTTAGTGTGTTGTATTTTTATTTTGGTACCTGTTTTTATTGTTTTATCCTGTTGAATTGAATTTAAATCTTTATTGTCCCCAAGGGGCAATACATTTGCAGCACAATCCACAAAATTAGCACTTTGAGATCTTTTTAAAAAATGAAAAGTGCTTTACATTTTTATCACTTCAAATACATCAAATTATGTAAAGCAGTGCATGCCCCATGGGAGCTGTGGGAACTACCCAGTCATATATAAACTGCCTGGCCGAGAGAAAAAAAGTCGGCACCTGGCTTTAACTAAGCAAATGGGTACGAGCCTCCCATTGGATAATTACTGCATGGGTGATTATGTTTCAGCTGGCAACAAGGTATTTAACCCCCAGCTGATGCAATGAGTTGCTTCTCGTTTCTTAAACAACCATGTCGAACGACACAGCCCGTGGTCGTGGAAAAGACGTCAGTCTGTTTCAGAAGGGTCAAATCATTGGCATGCATCAAGCAGAGAAAACATCCGAGTAGATTGCAGAAACTAGCAAAATTGGGTCTAGAACTGTCCAACGCGTTATTAAAAACTGGAAGGATAGTGGGGACCAATCGTGTTCGAGGAAATAATGTGGGCGAAAAATAAAAATCCTGAATGATCGTGATCAGCGATAACTTAAACGTTTGATGAAATCAAATCGTAGATAAACAACAGTAGAACTCTGGGCTATGTTTAATAGTGAAAGTAAGATTATTTCCACACACGCAATGCAAATACTTGAACAACATAACCACCCTCTAAATGCAGTGAGTAACAACTATTGTCTATTGTGCAGAACATGATTAGTTTAAGTTACTGTGGAAGAAAAGAAAATGATGCATTCCTATTCCCACACTTTTAATTATGTTAATCTATTGTTACATACAGCATCAAATAATTAATCCTTGAGTTTCTCAGACAACGGAAATGTTTTATAAAACGCCGCATTTTGAAAAGTTTCACATATGACGTTTATTTCCCCAAGCTGTTCTTTATTTAGTGAGAAACAATATTGTTTCTCTTCATTCATTTTAAGCATTCATGTATTTTCTGCTGCTCGTCAACATGCATGTGGTCTTCACTACGCTGAGACAGTTATAACTCCAACAAAGCCTCAATCTCTATAGAAGCACGCAGCTTTGGGATCACAGATGCTTCTGTGCATTATAGACTTACACACATTCAAAACAACAAAAAGATGAACACACAAAATAACTCTCTAATTCAGTCCCCGCTGACTTGTTTGACTTTTGAAGTATATATGATTGCCTCTAGTCTATGAGCTGGTAAACAGTTAAATTACCCCCTGAGGCTGAACGCTGGGTGTCAGATTAGAACAAAAGGCAACGGAATATATCAGATAATTTGTGTCAACTCCATTGGATCAACAACAGAAAAACACTAACATCTAAAGAGATTTAACATATGATGCTATAATTAGGAGTTAATTCTTTTACTGGCAAATCTTACATAAAAAAAAAAAGTGAATTTTTAAGCAATCGGGTTCATCTAAGCTGCTAGATGAGAAGCATGTGCATTTTAGCACACGTGATATTTAAGAGTATATATATATATATATATATATATATATATATATATACACACACACACACACACACACACACACAAGCGACATCAAGTTTTCTGGGTGCTTCATTTCTATATAAATTCACAAGTTTAAAAACTAAAGAGAATCTGCAAAGATCCCAAACACTGGAATGCAGACTTGCTTCACAAAGAATTTGGTTCCTTGCAGAATTCATCACTGTGGAGCTCATTATCTTTCACCAATTCTTGGTGAAACAACTCAAGCCAAGCTTGGATGAAAAGCATATTTGAATTCGCAGTTTTGGCCAGACTTCAACAATGCTATTGCAATATGTGAATATCTCTTGATCTAAACTATTCTCTTTTAGCCCTGGCCTTTTGTTTAAGGTTGTAGTCATGCTTGAAGCTAAACTTTGACCCATGTATTACGCTTTTGACAACCACCAAGAGATCTTCTCACAGACTTGCCTTGTATTTATAAAAATTCACCTTACTATGCAAACTGACCAGCTTCCCTGTCTGTGCTGAGCCATGTCTCCCCTACATGGCTTATAGCAAACAAGAACTCTTATGGTTTGCTTTCAAATAGAGCTTTCTTCTTTCTATTCCTCACTTGGAGCTAGATTTATTGGATTTCCAGTTGTCCAGTTAACAGCTTCTACCAAGCTGTGGATCTCTGCAGCTCCTCTAAAGTACAATCCAATTTGAAATACACTGAAGTTTGTTGTTGTGACTTGACTAAAGTTAAAGTTCAGTGAATTCCAAATTGTCGTTTAAATAAATCAGGCGGCAAACAGCATGGTTAGGGCTTTTAATACAAAGATTGAAACACTTACCATATCGAATGACTGTGGCAAAAGTCGAGGGCAGACATGATTTGTCTGAAGAACTTTCTGGCCTCTTTCGGTGTTAATCTGCCTTTCTTCACCAAGTAGTCAAACAGTTCACCGCCAGACACATGTTCTAGCACAAGGTACCTGAGAACCGGAGAGGGGCACAATTCAGGAAGAAATCCAAAATTGAAAACAAAGCTCCAGGAAAGCAGGATGACTAACATGACTTTTGGCAGCATGATCCTCCAAAAAAAAAAAAAAAAAAAAAAAATGTCAAAGAAATTGACATTCTGTGTTGCATTAATAGTGTTGCCATCATATTATGCGTTTATCAAAGCAAGCAAACCTATCCCTGCCACCTTTTTTCATACAGTTGCTGATGAGGTAGCCTTCGAGTCTGTGTGGTCGGACTTTTACAGAGCCAGTCTGTCAACCTGAATATATAGCTTGGCCATGCTCTGCAGCTCTGAGAGGACAGGAGGGAGATAAATCTCCACTGACCCGAGAACAAAGCTTTATCTCCGGGTTGAAATCCAGCTGGCCCCTGGCTCTGCTCTGCTCATAAGTCTTGCAAGTACTTTATTCATAACAAGCACACGTTGGAATTCAAAAAGGCTGTATCCCTTCTTTTTTTTTAAACTATCAACTTGGCAAAATACTAGGTGTAGATCCATCATTTCAGTTACACTGATTGCCATATGGTGTTGCAAACTCTATTGGCCACAGAGCATGGGCTCTCTGAAGCCAAAAGTCTGGCAGCAGTGTTTCGAACTTTGGCGCATACGCCATTAACATCTACTCAAGTGAATCGGGATACATGGAAACATGAAATATATACAAACTTAAGAGGCATGCAGAACGGACAAATACGGGTATCTATATGGAGCTAAAAATGCAATAAAGCAATGCAGGTTGAAGGATTCTGATTGGCTGACACAAGTTTTAGTGTTGCAGTACACTGCCCCCTATGCATTTGACATGTTTGAAACAACACACAGTGGTGTATTTGTATTTGTGCATTTGGTTTGGTGGATGAAATCGTTCTTTTTTTTCTCTTTGTTTTTTTTTTTAAACATTGTCGTGTGTACGGTATTTTTTTAAAAACAAAGTAGGGGACATATTTGTTTTTATAGACCCAGCTACGTGTGTACATTGCTTCAGTTGGTATTTAAATTAATATTAAATTTTTTGCAGGTCTTTTTAACACTAATTCACATTTTTAGATCAGTAAACATTTAATAGCAAAAGCAAAAACACGCTCAATGGAAATTGGAAGAGATTTGGCCTATTTAAAATAACAGGTGTAACTTGTTGTATCCTGCTATGGATAGGGCTCTACTTTGAAAAGTCTTACTTCCTAAAGTAAACTCAATCAATTTTTTGTTACCTGATCTCTCAAATAAAGCGAAGGTGACGCACACACAAATCAAGTGTACTGACATGGGCTACAGGCTCAGACTTGTGAGCATTTATTATTCTTTTTGTCAGCATCATAATATGTTTATTCATTCAGCCCATAAATAAATTATCGCCGGGCTAGGTATCAAATTCTCTCCACTTCTCATATACATAAACACCACATTAGTTTTAACAGCTTGTTTTAGGATCTATGCCAGCAAAAATAATAAATCTTTAAAGCTCTGGGACTGCTAAAACCAAACATGCTGCATGCCTATCAATTAATGGCTTTCAAGTGGTTTTATCCAAGCAGGAATCTGAACCATGTGAAGAGGCAAAATCACATTAGTGATATGAGTTTATGCGTTCCAGTCTGACATATTGCACAAATGTAAAGCAATTTGTCTTCTGTGATGCAACTGGTGGCCGCCTGTCAAAAGTGATGAAGCAATGGGCACAAAATGGGATTTTAATAATCCAATTACTGACTTGAATTCTAGTTTTCCACTTTCCACATCGTCTAAAAAAGGATGGCATGCACTTTTCTACGTGCTCAAAAACCTTGTTTGGCCCACAAGATGAAGATAAGAAGTAACTGAATTTAGTTGACAAGCAACACCCTGTGGATCAGCAGGTCTACTAAAAAAAAACGATGGGGCTGTCACTCAACGCCGTTAAACTTAGTTAATAGCGTTAGCAACTGTGTGTAAACACAGCTGCTGCAGCCGACTCTCCGGGGTCGATGTTTCTTAATGCGCCGGTGTTGCCGCTGATAAGCGCATCACGGCGTTCATATTACAGAGACTTCCCCCTTTGCTATTAGCAGTCCCCCCGGTGTGCGTGACCAAACAAATGCTCAATGCCAGCGCTAATGGAGCATCCAAGCCCTCGAAGGCAGTCACAGTTGCCCTGCAATCATAAGATGATCTGCTGCATTAAAATCACTCTTTCCAAAAGACCACCTGAAAGTAATGACATCAGTGACAGTAAATGTAATGTACGCATATTGCCCTTACATTTTTTGTCATAATTTCACACTTAAGTAGATTCAAATTTCCAGAGCAGTTAGGCCTTTTTAGCCTATTTTCATACTAAATTTTATAAAGATTTTATTGCAGATTAGGTTTTACTACAGATTATACAATTTAAATATGAAAAACTGCAATACCAGACAGTGCAAGACAGGGGGGAAAAGGGACAAATAGACAACGAGTGAATAGACAAACAGGCGGTTGACTGGATGGACAAATAGATTGAAGGGTAGATGGATGGACATTTCTAATGAGGTCAGGATTTAAATGTGGCACTTGCAACTACAAGACACTGCAATAAAGGAAATAAAAAATGAATAAAGGATAAATGGATGAATGGACAATGTAATGGTTGGACACACAAACAGATGGATGGTCAAACAAATAAACAGTTGACTGGATAGACAAATGGACAGGTGGCAGAATGGATCAATGTTGGATGGATGGATGGATGGATGGATGGATGCAATATTTAGACAAAGTCTGAAAATACAATATTTTACTGAACTCAATATTTTCTTTTTCTCATACTGATCCAGACTTGCAAAACGCTTAAACTCCATAGTTTTCTAGAGTTTTCATGACTCTGTAGGAACCCCATGCACAAACATTTGCAAATAATTTTCTTTATTATTTAACAAAACCAGTAGATAGCTTAGAAATTACAATTTATGTCACATTTTTTGTGGCTGGTAGCTTGACAACTGTTAATACTTACAAGTATTTTTTATTTTCATAGACATCATGTAGCTTTAAAACGTGTGGGTGTTCTATGAGCTTCAAAATAGCTATTTCTCGCTCCACCTGAAAGAGAGAGAGAGGGGGGGGGGGTACAGAGGGGGGGAAAAGAAAACAAGATGTCATTACTTAAAAATCCACTCAGTTAAATTCGAATTAAAAAAAACATTGATCAATCCCTAATCTGCTGTTTTTAACTTTATAAGATTGAGCTCTGACCAGTGGGTTTATCTAAAGATTAGCTGGGAGTCATTTTCAAGTAGATCAAAGAAAACAGTGTCAAGAACATCTAGACCAAGCAAAGATTTATTTCTACCAACATTAGACCTTTCAGCTTCCTAGCTAGTGGCTACCACAGGTTAAAAAAGTAGTCTGCTTAAAAAACAAGATGGAAACTACAGTTGCTTGAAAAAGTATCCACACCCTCTTGCCAAATTTTGTCACATAACAAAGTCAAGATTCTGTATATTTTATGCTAGAGACAGCTACAAAGTAGTGCATAATTATGATGTGATAGAAAACTATACATATACAATTATTTTTAACAAATAGAAGCACATTTTAAAAATAATTAAAAATGCAAGTATATTGCGAGTATGTCATCTGCCAGGTTTATATACCAAAATAGTTATATTTTGCCCAATTATATGTGGAAAATAGCTCAAACTCAGGCAGATTGGATGGAGAGAGTTTAAACATCAATTTTCAACTCTTATCCTAGATTCTGAAATTACATTAATATCTCACTTCCAGGATTCCTTAAACCATTTTTCCTGCGGATAAAAGTCCCTCCACAGTATGATGCTGTAAAAATGATGTTTTACAGTGGGGATGGGGAGATCAGAGTTATACGCTGTGGTTGTTTTGCACGTAGGCCGAACATTTTAATGTGGGTCTCCACTGAACAAGACACACTCTTTCACAGGTTTGCTGTGCTCCCTACTTGCCGTTTAACAACTTTCCACAGTGGCCATCTTCTTTCCCCATTATCATAAATGCCAGATCTATGCAACACACAACGAATAGGTGCCATATCTTCCAATTCTCCAACCTGAGCTGTGGATCTCTGCAGCTCCTCCAGAGTTGCAGCCGACTCATACTCTACATTTTCGGAACAGTGCTCTATGAGGTGTTTGAAACTTGGTATATTGTTTTAACACATAGTCTTCATGATCCTTTTTGCTCACTGATGTTCTCTGTCGACCCATTGAGTTCTTCACCGAGGTAAACTCTATTCACAGAGGTGACTCCTAGAGCTATTGTTCATTTTATGTATGGGCATAGCGGTGAACTTAACACAATTTTACGTCATACTTAAAAAAGAAAATAGAACTTACTAAGGGTTATGGTTGTAACGTGGAAAATATAAAAGTGAAATAATATAAATATAAATCTTTTATAAGGGACTGTGCATACAAATCATTTCTTTTGCTGCGTAAGGGCCAGCTTGTATAGGCTACAACACAGACAGCATCCTGCCATAATCGGGTATTTTTGTCCGCCAAGCATGCAGCCCGTGGGTGCAGAGGAGTGTAAAATGTCCAGACAGCTGCTTCAGTAGCTCCTTTATTCCACAAGTGTCTGACATATTGATTGTTAATACAAAGACAGAACGAGTCAGAACCGGCGAGGAGTCGACTCTAGAAGACTTCATAACTTCTGAGAGACATTCTCGGTTCACTTTGAGAGCAGTAGGAGACGAAATTCACCCTAATGGAGCTGATCAGTATGGACTGGTGTCAGCATCTCCAGAGATAGTTGTCAGCATGTACAGCTGACACTGAAAATCAGCATGGGAAACCAATTTGACAGAAGCCGCAGCTAATCCTCAGCAACCCTGCTCTCCTTTATGCTCTCTGCTCAGCCTTCTCCTTCACATTTCCCGTCCACCCTTGGATTCTAACTTTTCCTGACAAAGATGTAGATCAAAGAACCATGTGAGTTAAAGGCTCCCCTGTCTTAACTTCATTTCATCAAAGTCTATTTTACCATGCCTGTGACAGCCTTCATGCTGCTTTTATGTCACCCTCACTGCGTACGAGTTCTGTGAACATTTCTGTGGAATGAAGGCCAACGCCTGATTATGTTTCCGTTACAGTTCTATAAAGTTGTTTGCTCAGCTGGGCGTGAAATAATGCCCCTCCCCTTTAATTATTCATTTACCCACGTCATGTGCCATTAGTGGTTCCTGTCATCTGTAGTTGTAACCCATCTTGGCACACGTTTCATAAATATTTTCTCAAAGACAACAATGCTTGTCAACACACTTCTGCAAAGGCCACAAGTCAAAAAAAAAGATAATTAGAAACTAAACTTTTTTTTCCACAGCCTGTAAAGTTTACAATATCTTATCATTTCAAATAAATAAATGTAAAACTGTTTAGAAATTACAATAATAATTGACTAAAACTCAAGATTAACAATTTTATCTAAAATAGAAAATTCATAAAACTCAAAATTGGGTGTGTAATGAGTCCAAGTAGCATGACGTTTCAAAAGACCACACTATTTTTTGTCAGCAGGAAGTCTGTCTCACAAAGAGCTCCCCGGTTGCTGTTAGTATGTGACTTATACCTAAGGTGAGTATTTATGTTTGTGCTTCTTTTCAACAAAGAATAAAAGCAAAGTTCTTGATTTGTCCTGATAATCTACAAAGACTCCACAGTTCTGCATGAGTCTGGGCTGCATTTGATCATCTATAGTTTAAGAGGTAAAATCCTTAGACTGATCGAATTCATACTTTATTAACATCGATAAAATACCAGTGTGCCTCAACAGGAAAAATCAAAGAGCTTCATCATACCGAGCCCCAAAAAACACAAATGGAAGTCACACATTGTGCAAATACAATACCTTTGTAGCTTGTTGTTTCTTAATTAGACACATCAGAATATGTGCAACATTTTTTAAATAAATCTGATTGAGCTTGAGCTTTTTTGGGGGAAAAAATTAAAGAATGGGTAAAAAAAAGACATAGCAGAGATATACCACAATACTTTTGTTGTTATAATTGCAGGGAGATAGCAGTGGCTGAGCGAGGCTGAACACATATGGACGCCACACTTTTCAGACCCATTTGTGAAAAACATTGAAAATTATTTCCTTCACCTTCATAATTTTTTCACTACGTTGTCTTAATCTGTCACATGGCATAATATCTCAGTACAGTACATAGACGAGTATTACTGTAACGTGACAAACCTAAGAAAAAGAGTGCCACGTACTTTTCAAAAGGACTGCACATGATTTCATCTG
The DNA here is from genome assembly GCF_011125445.2 of Fundulus heteroclitus. Classification (NCBI taxonomy): domain Eukaryota; kingdom Metazoa; phylum Chordata; class Actinopteri; order Cyprinodontiformes; family Fundulidae; genus Fundulus; species Fundulus heteroclitus. The sequence continues at coordinate 25,625,113 of NC_046362.1, read as the reverse complement.
CTATCTTGCTATTATTTCTTTTTTTACCTCCTATGTAGTTCCTGTGGGATTTTACTTGACAGGTTACACCCTCTTTAAGGTTCTCCTCCTCTAAGTCATGCTCCTATCTCACAGCCGGTTGAAAGGCCCCTCTCCCCCGCTGAGCGATCATATATAAAATCTCTCGAGGAAAAGCCTAGCAAAGGGCAAGGGCTGGAAAGCCTAAGAAGGCACAGGTGAGCATAAACTTAAATCAATCTTTCCTAAAAGGGGTAAAGTGGTAAATGCATAATTAACGGTGCCGTGAAGTACCATGTGGGATGAAAGTGCTTGGCCTAATCCAGAAACTAATGAGTTCTATCCGAAGCCCTAAACTATGCCATTTTCTCACCTTAGGCTGAGGTGTGTTATTAAGAGCAAGCCCGTGGTGCCTGGCTAGCGGAGGGGTTCCCTGCAACGAGACTAATGCTAAGCAGGTCTCAGGCAGGGATGAGCTGTCGAAGCGCCTCAAAGCAGGCAGCTGGCTTGCTAAGATTCCCCTATCCTGGCTTTTTGTTAATTAAAATAGGAGAAACGAGGCTCAGTGTAAGGGTTTAGGACTAAAACCGCCTCCTTAATAGATTAGCCGCTGATTAATGCACAAATGTAAATCTGTGAAACAGGTCTTGCTCTTTTATGTAACAAAACGCAATTGTTGAATCAAACAACCTGCAGTGATTATCCCACAAATGATTTAAAAATACAGTGACAACTCACCTTCTTTTAATTGCAAAAGCAGAGGATAAAAAATCGGTCGCGTTAATGGATAAATCACTGCTCCGCGCATAAGCCGACGAGTAATTGCTTTCTCACTTTTTTATCAGACAGCCAAACGCGCACATCCACCTCCTCCAAAAAGTTTTAAATTCCAGGTGGCCCTGTTCTGCCTTTCCTGCAATCATGAATATAGCACACTCTTTCTCATTAGGTTTCACATCTGTTAGTGTAGGCACTTCTATTCAGCTGCCGTTTCTCCAAAGCACTTCATTAGCGAACTCTTGAGCACCAATCTCACACGCAGACAAACGTACACAAGGGCAGAAACACACACAGAGGTGGACAGGTGGTCGGATGAACACGCCTTCGCTTTTCATCATTCTTGCCTTCTGTCTTCCTCTCGTGATTGGCTATAATTTCAAGCACCAATTTGATCACTTCTTCCAAGTCAAAGCTGAGCAGTGAAAACAACATCCAGGTCCTTTGCAAGAGTACAAACAGTGGCGGGTATTATTCAGGTAAATGTGAGTAGATAAGGCGGGTTTATTTGTATAGCACATTCCAGTAACAAGACAATTCAAAGAGCTGTACATGAACAGAACTTAGGAGCAGGACCAGAGCTTGTTAGAGAATGTCCTGTCTGGAACTTACAACGGTGACTTGTCCAGGGCTTTCGTTTTGAGTCACATCCCTCCACCCACTGTGAATCTACTGGGGTAAAATACGGTTGGTGAGTCTTGTTGTAGTGTTAACTGCAGCCTCAGTATAATGGGTAAAACACTTTTTATATGCTGGACATGTCCCACATTTCTATAGGCCTTGAATTAGTCATGGGAATGCTACTGCTACAAGTAAAATACCATCTTAGAGTTGTTCTCAAAAGGGAATTATCAGTGGATCAGTGGGCTACAGACATTAACATCTATCCAGAAATAACCTCACATTTTTATGCACCGCAGTTCAACGCCTGCAAGAATTCAGAAAGGACATGCTGACAGCGTTTAAAAGCCCAGATGTTATAACACAGGAGGTATTCTGGGCACGGAGGGAATTTTAGCAAAGATTCACTGAGTGATCATATATCTTCCATCCCATTTTCTTGGTGCAAATTTCATACACTACTACACACAAATTTCAAGATTTTTTTTTTTTACTGCAGTTTGTATAATATTCTTGAGATCATAGTAGACACTATTTACCTAGAAAGCATTTTTACAGTAGTCAGGTCTTATTTGTAGTTTGTAGAAGTCTAGAAAAAAAAAACTGTGACACATAAAAACAGGACTTGATCCTACATTAAAAACAAAATCCTTTAAAAACAATAGTTTATTATCTTTGATACCTTTATTCAGTTTCTAACATAAAAAGAATAGCCTAATATCAAGCCTAAAACTCTGATATAACTTTGTCTAGATACCAAAAAACATTGGTGAAAAGGCCTTTTTATTCGTTTTTGATAGAGGGTGTATTATTTGTGAGTTTTTTTTCGGTAATTCAAACACCAAAATACTGATGGCTACAATGTTAAAGTCAGGATGCGATAAGGCAAATAACAATGTTAACCAACGTTGTAAGAATTTTCATCATTTTAGAAAATAAAATTCTGGGTAATAAATCCTGAAAATTTTGTGGTTTATTTATTTTTTGTTTCCAAACTTATCTAAATGAACAAATTATAAAACGCAAATTCCAAACTTTCCCTATCTGCATAAGAACTCAGACTTTGAATACTTGCTTAAAGCCGGGCATACACTGTACGATATTTTCAATTGTTGTATTCAGATACAGCTCAAACTGTACGACGAAACCGCAGGGTTGAAAAGTTCACAGGTCACCATATGTGTTCTTACACTATATGCCCGATGTTCTGATGCGATCTGACTGCTCACACTGTACGGTTAAAAATTAAATCGGCTTGTAGACGCTCGTAGCTCTGCTTCAACAGTAGGATGCGCTCACCATCACCTCACAAGGGCCGACTGAATTTCAAACATGTTTGATTTTTATCCGACCGTACGATTCCTGATCGGGAGGTGGTCATGAGAGGCTAATCGCCCCTCGTTACCCCCTGTATACTACACGACACAGCACACGTAATGCAGCTGAAATCCCAAAATTCTTGCGTGACTGAAGAATCGGCCCAATAAGGGCAAAAAAAAAAAAAGAAAATCGTACAGCTTAACCATTCCAGGGTCACAGGCGATCTGATCCTTTCTAAAGGAGACAGTGGGCTAAAGGCCAAGTAAACTCAAGACAGGTTCACCAACAAGACGTGTATAACTAAGGCCAATATAAACTTAAACATACGTGTTTTTTAGATAGAACAATAAGCCAGACAGAACCCTATGCATGCATAGAGAAAACATCGAAACTTGACCCAGAGAGAGACCTCAGTGAAGGTTCAAACCCAGGAACTCCTTGTTTTAGGAAAACAGGGCCAACGACCAAGCAACTCTGCAATCTATGATCACATATGCTAAAATTAAAACCCTATAAAGAGACATGTACAATGAGACTGCATGCATTAGCTCCATAAGAATTTTCAATAGATAAAAAAAATAAATAATAATAATGTGACAAAAGCTTTATGCCTTGAGAACTGGTACTATGGGGAAATTTTGTTATAGTAAAATCGTGTATGAAAGATACGGGAGAGAACTGGAAATAACTGGAATGTCTGCGGCTGTCAGGACAAATGAGACAATAACAAATTTCACTCCAGAACCAGAGTACGAGAGCAACTTTAGCAAAGCTCCATCAGCTGGCAATTTATTCTCTAAATTACAGCCCTGCACCTGAATGACTGAATGGATGCACAAACTAATGACTGGTTAGATCATAGTGGTTAGCAAGAGATGACAGAGGATTAAAGAAAGACAGAGACAGGCGAGAAAAAAAAAAGAAAAAAAGATACAAGGATTTTAGACTGATGCCGCATGTGTCACAGAGCGACCGCACAGAGGGACCAGTCCAAAATCTCAAAGGGGAAAATAATGGATCACAGGCTCTGTCATCTCTCACTCAGCCATTATTGCACCTCGCACTATGTCTCAGTCCTTTCCCTTGTTCGCTCTCTTGCGTGCAGGAGGAAAACACAGACATTTCTGTCACCTCCCCCAGGCATGCCAGTGAAAGGTCCCTTGATGCGGAGATCTGAGGATCAAAGTCAACAGGGCAGCCATGTGCATCTTTAAAAAAAAAAAAAGGCATGTGGCTTTGCCAACATGGAGACCACGTTAATGGAAAAAACAAAAGAGAAACAGAAGGAGGAGGAGCAAATCTGTTAGGAATCCAAAGTGTGAAACGTGTAATTCCCTGCACTGATGAGGAAGAAATGTAAACGATAGGGAGGAACGAGTAACAGCGGCATCTTTATCAACCCACCTCACAAACCCCTCGGGTCCTACAGCCTCTAATGTAGTTAATTAACCCAACATGGTGAAGGGGCATTCTTTTTCCGCGGCACCATAATGCAAACAAAACATGTGATAACAAGGTGATGAGCCAACAATGAAAAGGGCAAAACTTGTGACATTAAAAGAAATCAAGGGATCAATCCACCAAGAGTGTCATGTCATAGTCTGACTTAAAGTAATCCATGATGGTTAGTGAACTGAAAATGATAGCTGGTTTCCAATATTTTTTTATTAATATGTCTGAAAAGTGTGGTGTGCATTTATATTCCGCTTCAGACTCAACACTTGGTAATTGCAGCAGCACATCTTTGGGGGGAAATTCCTCTATCAGGTTTCCACATCTAAACATTGACATTTCTCCCCATTCCATTCTGCCAAATACTCAAGCTCAGTCAGTTTGGACTTTTAGTTTGTGTGAACAGCCATTTTAAACTTATGTTACAGGTTTTCAATTGGACTTTGACTGGATCACCTATTCTAAAGTTTTTCAGTGTTGTCCCACATGCAAAAGTCCCTTACAGGTTTACTTTCAGAAGCAACTTTTCGTTTTTCTTTTTTTCTTTGTTTAAAATGTAACACTTATATTTAAAACGTAATATAGGTGTTGTAAAGGAAGCTGTGAGGTGCCAAGAAAAAGTTTGTTACATATTTGCACAACGACAAGACAAATCTGATTCTGATTTTATTTGCATAAAATGTTGTCATGCCTTGTATCCTGCTCCGACTTTGCTTTGGTCCAAGCTTAATCAAAGGGGATGAAGACTTTCTAAACACACTGCAATTTGAGATTCTTTTTTGTAAATGCTGTGAAAATAACTACAGTATTTTGCTACTGTATGCCTCACTAGTCCAGAGTTATTATTCCAATATAATATACATTTTGGTGAATATATAGTATTTTCAGAGATCACCTCAATACATTACTGACTAAAATAAATGAAAAAAAAAATCCTAATACTTGATTTTAAATTCAAATATGTTTAGAAAGTATGTTTTTCAAAGATAAACTTTACACTTTGAATCTGCTTACTGTAGGTATTGGGACTAATTTGTAATTTTCTTAATTCTAACGCTACTGTGTCTCAGAACTTAGAGTTCAGTTAGAGATAATAGGACTTGCTAATTGCTGAAACAATCCTAACTTCTACTAGTAAGTTAATAACATTGCAATTATGCAATTATTCCCCGCTTTTATTAAATACAAAGGAAAATGTTTATAAATGCATATTTCACAGTACTGTGTGTGCGCCACGGGTTTCAAGAGACTCATTCTGACAAAGAAGCAAATAATGCATTGCTGCAACTTTCTCCACATTTTTACCCAGCAGCCATCTTGAAATTGAACTTGTAACTACCATGGGATTCCTGTTGGTAATTTTGATTTTGGCTGGCAATCTATTTGTTTTCTGACTTGGAGCAGATCATAAAAGTCATCTACAGTCAACTCCATAAGTTACTTTTCTCCTGGCAGAAATAAGATGAAACTGATCATTTAATTTTACCCATATGTTGGCGAGTGGATGTATTATGAATGCTCTGAAGTGGCCCATCCAGAGTCCCAACTTGAATCTGAGGGAACCAGGAGGTCTTTCAACCTCAAAGGCAAATAATTGGGCTAAATTACCAGGGGAGATATCCAAAAAGATTGTCTGCAAAAATAAGAAGCATTTGATTGTTGTAATTCCAATAATGACTTCTCTATTGATAATTGAGGGTATATATATTTTTAAGCATGGCAGAATTATTGTCTCAAAAGTATTGTGAAACTAAGAGAATGTGTGGTAGGAACTTAAGATGAGGATGATGGCAAGGATGCCTTTAAAAATATGACACTTTCAGCACATCACCCAATATAGAAGATCATTAAATTACCAGAGGAAGATGCAAAAAATAAATAATAAATAAATAAAACCTTTTTTTTGTTAAATGTAAAATAGAGCATTTTATTTTATAAAAAAAACTGATAGTTTTTTTACTTTGTTTTAGTATTTCTTGAAAGAGTCCCATCTTATTTCCTATCAGAATCAAACTTCTTGGTTAAAAGAAAATTACCTTAAATCTATTACAGGTGTATGAATAAATTTGGCCCAAACCCTTCCTTCCCCGAAAGATTGAGATAAGCCCACAACAAGACCTTGTCCACTTTCCTCTCTTCAAATCTGTAATGCATGTGCATTTGGTTGTGTACAATATTAGATCAGACAGAAAGAAATTTGGTGACAGGTGGAGGACAAAATTGTAACATATAGATGAGGCAACGACCGGACGGAAGAAGACAATAGGCCACCTGTAAGTGAGCAGAAGGGCAGAATATGGCACAGCTTGGCCACTGGCTCACAAACACCACCAGTCAGCTCGTCATCCATTCATACTTGCGACATGTGGACACATGACTCCCTGTAACAGACACAGTGTACTCACACACCACTGATCAGACTGAGCCATGAGCAATTCTCTTCCATATGTCGGTCAGTGAGCCAGTAAGACACAATTTGCGTTTTCTCCCATTTACAGAGGGAGGCCAGACTGGTGCTCACATGGATTTATGCATATGAGCTTTTCCTTTATTGCCGAATAAAACCCTAACCGTGTTTCCATAATTCAAGTGTATACTTTGCAGCTGTGTATAAAGACATTGGTAAAGATGGAGTTGAGGCGTGACTCTCGTTGTGCATCGCAGCATTTTCAGCTTCAAACTGACAACACGTGTTGCTGGGAAAACCTGTTTATTCCGAATTGGATGAGGAATTTACAAAGACAGGTTCAGGGTCGTGGATTTAACAGCATTTGTTGAGGTAACAAGTCGTTGCAGGTAACTTTGTTATCTCCCACATCTGAGCTGCCCCACTGAGAGCAGGATAAATATGAAATAAAACCGTATCTGTACAGTTCTATTCCTGTCAAAGCTGCTAAACCGGAGAAAAAAATAAGGCTCTCCTACTTACTTTCATCTCTCTTTGCTTATTGCTTTTCTCTCCACCTTGGGACCCTCTCAAAACACAACCGCACGTTTGCAGACACGTACACAGGCGGATACGCATCCAGAAAACACAGCAGGGTTTTTTGATAATCACTTTATCAGTCATCCTTTGAACAGAGCAGGTAAAGTCCCTACACGGGGGAGTCTGATCAATGCCAGAGACATGTAAATCAATCAGGACATAGTCTCTGCTGGCTAGCTAATCCGTATCCTTTATCCATCTCCCATCCTTTGAAATGGCTCTCATTACTGCTTCCCACCCAAGCCCAATTTTAGTATTCCTCCCCCTCCATCATTTTCTCCTGTCCCTCATTTACTCTTGGTTTCGCTCATTCAGTCTCTGTAATCATGTTTCTGTTCTGTTGACAGATCCATCAGGAAGACATTTAAACTCATGGCAAGCCACATCATTTCATTCTAACAGACATGTCCGTGGATAACCTTGGTCCTAATTGACCTTGATAGTAGAGGTCTTTCACCAAATGGCTGTAATAATGAACCCCTACACAGTTGTAAACGTGGAATGGGGCATGAAGTAAAGACTATGTTTGAGTTTGAGTGTCTACGTACTTCACACTATATGAAAACCCCATTTACAAGAAAAGTGATTTTAAGTTTGATGGTAATATTTTTCTGTCTAAAGGGTGTAGTGAACAATTGTTTTCGGAAATGTAAATAAGAAATGCCCAAGTCACTTTTTGAATAACTGCACATGCGCACAACCATCCTACCTCTTCTACCATCATGTGAAATAATCTCCCAAATACACTCTGGTCTTATTTATTCCTTCTGAGGCCTTCCTCTTCTTCTGATAAACATTTAAGACAGGTTGCTTTTTGCGACTCTTATCCCTTTTCGAAGTATATGGTCAGAGCAGCGGAACTGCGATATTCGGCTGAAACTGAAGCTCACTAGATAAACACTAGAAGTGCATGTGCACAGCAAGAGGAAACTAGGAAGGAAGTAGGAACAAGCACGCATATTGGTTTTAGGTGAGCGCGTCACAAAGATGGCATGTGGGACAACCAATAGATAGGCTAATCCCCCTGAAACTCGAAAACCAAAAAACAAAGAAAAAAGTCTTTCAACTTACCGGTTCCTCCATAATTTTACAGAAAAGGACTTTGGAATGCCAAAAAGAGAACATGAAGTAATTTGCCTGACAGATGATAGAGAGTACAAAACTGATTGGAAAAAGTAATATTTTAATGGGCCAATGTGGATTTTTGGAGTTTGGTTCTGGCAGTTCACCTTTTTCCAGTCAAGGACCATGGCCTCAGACGCGGAGGAGCTGACTCAGATTTTCTTGGCGACTTCACACTCTGCAGCGAGTGATCTGAAGAAGCTGATAGAACCACATCAGCCACAAAAAGCAAAGATGAGATCCTGAGATTCCCAAACCAGAGACCCTCCTCTCCGCAACTACGCCTTGAGATGCTGTCAGTGAACACCACAAACAGCATTGGTAACAAGGGGCAACCCTCGTCATGTCTAATGTGTACTGGAACAGGCCTAACTTGGTGCAGAGAATGGAGACAAAGGTCTTGCTTTGGGTATATAAGGATTGGGTAGCCCTTTAAAAGCTCCTGTATACCCAATACTCCTGCAGCACCCCTCCACAAAATCCCTCAGGGGACACGGTCTAGCCCTTTCTCCAGATCCATAAAACACATGTAGACTAGAGACACATTTTCCCATTACCCCTCAGGAATTCCACGCAAGATCAGGGGTCTCGTTTATAAAACATTGAATAGCATCCACTTTAAAGTTTGCGTACACTCAAAAACTAAATGTGGCATACGACAAAAACAAAAATCTTTATATATAAAACCATGTGCATGCACATGAGCAAGCAATTTCCCTCAACACATAATACACAGCTCTTTTGCTCTGAGACTAAAATGCTGAAGATAACAGTTTAAGGCCAAGGTTAATTTTAGGTTGCTAAACAGTGAATGAGCAACCAAACCATTGGAATCTGCTAATCATAAGCACTTTTTAACGCAGCGTGAAATTAGACTCAAATCTCGGTCTCTAACTTGAAACTTAGTGAAACATGGTTTAAAACAAATCAGCTTTTTCAATGGCATATTTTTCATGCATCATAATGTCAAATGCTGTTAAGGTTGGTGTATGGCATAGATGCCAATGCGCACCATGAGTATGAGAACAATCTAGAACATAAAGAAAATGCTAATGTATGAGCCTGCAGAACAATGGATAAAGGAATTAGGGCAAATTCACACAGGAAATACACTTCATTAGATCAAAATGTGAAATTAAAAGATTGTTTAATTCTTGAGATTTGTCTAAAATAAACAAAAGGCGACTATCGCCACTACATCATCGCTGTTATTAAGGCAAGAAGCAGATACTATATGCCCTTCACTTACAAAGACCAAAATAAACGTTAAAAAAAGCAAATGCATCTTTCTCATCTGTCTGACGACACAGCGGCTGTTGCCTTTGAAGAGAAGAAACAAACGGCATCGATTTGGACATCCGTCTGTCTCCTGTCGTGCTCGATGGGGGATCCCGCTGCATCGTCTCTTCTCCTCACCTCCATTTCATTATTCTGTCTGCACTCATCTGTTTTATCTTGATAAGATGTGTGAAAGGTAAAAGTCAAACAACATCGTGTGTGTTTGATGAGCTTTGCCATTGCATGGAGCAAAATTAAAATCAGTTGTTCAAAGCGGCACAGAATAAGTCTCTCCCCAAGATGCCTACGATTTCAAGCTACAGGTCAGATCGCTGTGAATTTAGTGTTTTGCATATTGACTGATGATAACCAACTAAAAAAAAAAACACACACAGGCATTGCTATGGCTAACATTTTATACACAAACTACAAATATCTGACACACTGCAGCTACAACTGATTCCCCATTTTCAATTTCAACAGAGCTTAATCAACACTGGTAAAATAAGAATAAAAGCTGGTAAAATAAGCAATAAGCATTGATTCAGGAAGAGTGACTGGAGATCAAATGAGGAAAAAGAATGCTGAAGGGCCTTCATATTGGCGCATAACATAAAAAAGAGCTTGTTTAAAGACTCTACCTGTTCAGAAGCATAAAAGTTATTAGTACTATTCCTTCATAGTACTGTGTAACAAAAAAGGAGACTTTAAAAAAAATAATAACCACATTGTTTTGGATTCATAAATGCCATTTTATCAATACAAACTTTAAGGGAGAAGGAATTAACTTGAATGCACCAAACAAAGAGTGAAGAAAGCAGCTAAAGCGCCCCAGTAGGCTTTGTGTGCAGCGAAGCTATCAAGATGCAACTGCGAGTTAAGCCCCGACTTCTGCCTGCGAACCACACAAAGCTGATAGATCAACTCGCAGGGGCAGAACATATGAAAGCCATTTGTTTCAAATAGTGTCTGTGCACGCTCCGAGGAACGGGTGGGCACAATACACACGCAACAGAGTCAAGGCGCATGTGTGTCGAAGACATCTCTATACCCGACCCACTGGCGGCAATACAGAATGGCCAATCTAATCATTAGGAGGGAAAGTGAAAAGATTGCAGAGAGAAAAGCTGCGTCGCAGTCACTGAGGTGTCAGCATAACGTGATTAAAACTGATTCATACGTGGTCAAGAGATTTTACTCCTCACTCACTCAACAGTTTGTATTCGCTGGTATACCAATCCTTGTATAAGTTTTCATACCCCTGGTTGTCTTCGACAGTTTTTCTCGCCATAATCTTGTATTTAATTGGGAGTTTCTCTAGGAGAGCAATACAAATTAGCTCATGATAGTCTTAAATACAAATAAAAAATCTAAAAGGTTTGGAATGCATATGTTTTAGTTCCCTTTAAAAAAAATCCATTGCAACCTGTTGCTTTCAGAAGTCACGTAATTAGTAAATAAAGTCCACTCTTGTACAAGGTACAACTTTGTAGATTGGACAAATTTCAATCAGTAAAAGTACAGCTGTTATGTGAAGGCCTCCAGGGTTTGTTAGAGAACACCAGTGACCAAACAGCATTATGAACTTGCATTGTTTAAATCGTCATCTGAATATTGAAAGAGTGTGACATGGAGAGTTTTAGTCAGAGAAGCAGAAAGGAAGGGCTATGCCAACTCTGGAGGAGCTGCAGAAATCTATAGCTCATTTGGGTCAGTTTATTAACAGGAAGCTGTTTTTTGCACACTGCACAACTCTGGTTTTTATGGAAGAGCGGCAAAAGAAGGTAATTGTTGAAAGAAAGCTACAAGAAGTCCAGCTAGCAGTTTACCTTAAACCACGTAGGCGACAAAGCAAACATATGGAAGAAGGTCAGATGAGGACAGGACTTTTTTTTCCTACAAAAATGTTTTGTGCTGCAGGACGGAAAAAAAAACCACTTCACATAATCACCCTGAATTTGGCACTGCCATTTTAAACAGTGTTGGCAGCATTATGCTATAGGTCTCCTTATATTTCAGCAATGACAGACAAGCAGAGCAGAGTTGATGGGAAGATGGATGGAGCCAAGTGCAGGAGAATCTTGAAAAAGAAATCAAGAATGTCCGATGAGGCAAAAATAATGGAACAGTTAAAGCTCAGACTAAAATCCAAGAACTTGAATGGGCAAAACCTTCAGGGCATGTGTACCTGAAAATGAATCCACATTTATACATGAAGGCTCAATACATATTTATGCCATGCTGCTCATACTTTTATTTGTAAATTAAATAAAAAAAACTACTGGGTCTTCAGTGTGGATATTTTTACAAAGTAAAATAAGTCTCAAACACACACACACACACACACACACACACACACACACACACACACACACACACACACACACACACACACACACACACACACACACACACACACACTGTGTTCTTAATTTACTCCTTATGCTTGGTTCACATGACCGGATGTTAAAATTGAAAAAAACATTACAAAAAGAAAAGGGATTATGGAATGGAGACAGCACACACATTTGGAGGTGAGCTGTTGTAGGATTTTTTTTCTCTGTGTTTCCCTCACCTCGCTTTCTGATTGGCTACATGTCATTCAACAGGCTGCTGGCTCCTTTGTCCTCAGGGAATACCTCAAATGCTAGGATATCGGGCCAAGACAATCCAACATGTTGGATATCTCTGATTTGAGGTCGGAGCGGACCTGACGTTTGTCCAAGCAGACTAGATCACTCTTAACACACATGTGTTAATGTTTTAATATTATTTTAAGAGCCATCTCAATAATCGGACCATGTTGGAATGGGAAGATTAGGGTTAAAATTGGGCCATGTGAACCAGGCTTAACATCAATATATGATTTACATCAGAAGGGCCAGAATATTCTGAATTCTGTTCCTATAGTTTCTTTCATGATTATTCTTAAAGACATATAATATATCACATAGACATTCCTGCAGGCCATCAGTTTTTTCCCCCAACCTATTCAGTTTTCACCAATTCTTTGAAAATAGTTCAAGGACAGTTCGCAAACTATGTAATATTCTTAATTCTTTTCAGTTTGCTGTTCATCAAGAATGAACTTGTGTCTCCTTTTATTTGCTATATGCTGTAACAGCATACAGAAGACCGAATGTGACTTTGTACAGTCAAAGGAATAATTGATAAAGATGAAAACATTTTATCAGCGTTGCTAACTGGAGGACAGTAACCAAAGTCTGATGAAACTGATCTTCCATCCAGCCTGAAGGTTGCAAAAAAAGTAAAGTAGCCTATATGAAACCTTCTCTGTGTTCTGGTTCTTTGGCATCCTTATATCCAACACAACATGCATGAGATTTTGAATTAAGGGTTACTTTAAAATTTTTCCTGTACATGTCAGTAGTGGCTGACAATAAGAATATTTATTAAGCATGGCTTGGTAGCGTAAAATCTAGATGACAACATATTAAGCAAAAAACAACAAAGGAGAGGTGCTACTCTGGGGCAGCCGGCAAAAATAACCCTCAGTATAATTAAATGCAACAATAAAATACTAAAAGTCAGACATAGATGTTAAACATTGTCTCTGCAAAATATTGTAACTTTAGGTTCATCCACCATCCCAACCCTCCCCCAACATGCAGCCTTCCCTTTCTTCATCCTGCACTGCATCCCTCCTCTCCCTCTCTTCCGTTCTCTCTCTGGGCTCGGGGACAGCAGAGTGACTTTGATGTCACGCAGCTTTAGGAGGAGAGAAAGTCACTCCGGCTAATTAGTTGTCCTTATCCCGACAGCAGCAGCCGCCACCAGCTCGCTGGCTCAGAGGGAGAAACAGAGCAGGCAACAACAGAAACAACCAACTGCTGCATGCCAAAGATACCCCCCCCCACCCCCACCCCGCCTCCCTCAGCCAGTTGTTAGTGCTGGGAGCTTGTAATGATTTAACTCACCCTTGGACTACGCTGAACCTTAATAAAGTTTTCCCTTAGAATGATGGGTCGTGGTTTATATAACACGGTAAATCTAATACTCTGCTGCAGGAAATGTTTCATCTTCATGTCATGCATGTCTTACACCTGTAATTAACAGACATGGGCTGACTCAAAGTTCAACAGAAATGCTACAAAATATTTCTGTCTCACATTCTCTCAATACAATCTGCAGAAGCACAACTACCAACGTAACCTAGAGCTGCCCCTAATATTTTCTGAAGGCTGGCACGGCATTAAGCTGAAATGACCGCCTTACCTCTAACCCAATAAATCAATACCAACAACGTCACGAGATATATTTATACATGAGATCGCACATGATTTGCTTTATGTGTACAGCTAAAGAGCTGCATAATGTAATAAAAATATATAATCTAGTACAGGAGAATCCTAAGTACTTAACAAGAAAACCACCGGACATCCTCTCGTTTCTTGAAAAAGAAAAAAAAAAAAAAAAAAAATCACTGTTTGGACTGAGTTCAACTAGATTAGATTCAAACGCCCCAGCCAGATGATGGTGGCCAGGATGCTAAGGGGCCTAGACAGTGTTGGAGGAATTCTAATGGCAGATGGACAAAAGATGAGGTGGGACCATGTGGATTTACGACGACCGACCTCATACAACGAAGGTTCAGGAATAATTAATTTATACTCTTCTATAACTGTATTATTTTTAGGTTGATCAGGGACACAAAAAAAAAACTTTCAGAAATAATTCATGTCTTTGTGTTTCTCTGGGCAACAAATGTGGAGGCACAGATGCCCAATTCTCAGAGCCATTCTTTAAAATGAGAAAGACAAAAGAACATGCCATTGATGTGAGCTAGATGTATGTTGACCGCGTTAAGTCAGGAAATAGAGCAAAGAAAATAGCTACTCACCTAACATCGACCATATGAATAATTAAAAAGTTTACCAAAAAAAATATATATTATATTTTATATATTATTTTAAGCAAGGGTCTTTGGGCCCCTTTAGTTTTCCGTGTTTAGGGCAGAATGTTGTGCCTGTGTGGGACAGTGCAGGAGAAATACCAACCTTCGATATAAAAGGCAGCATTTAGATTCTGCTGAGCCAGCAATTGTACAAATATAATAGTACAATTATACTCAGCAAGGCTTTAATTCGTTTAGAGACAACATGATCCCAAAACAGCACAACTCTCTTAAATTGTAGTTTCCTGGTCATAATGTTTCTCATAATGAGCCAAAAGAATACAAACCTTCCAGTTCATTATTTTTTTTTTTAAATTAGAGGATATAAGTGAAATTTATATTTCAACGCAATAAAACAGCTAATCTGCCTCAGGCACGAAGTGTACAGCACCTGCTTCATTCATTTTTCCATTCTCACACTAAAAAAGGTCAAAAGTGTAAAAAAATAAATAATAAAACAAAACAAGGAAACACTACTGTGCATACACAGCTGGCTACAAGATAAATGAAGATAACTTATTATATTTCTTTCTTAAGGTGGATATTGGATATTATTTGTACATGTTTCCATGTTGTAATTGGAAAAACTTCCTTATGTTACATTGAATTACATTGAGATTGTATTTTAAAATTAGGTTAGTTTAAAGGAGTTAACGTGAATTATTGGGATTAGCCAGTTACAGGTTTGAAGATATATCAGGATATTAACCATACATGGTTTAAAAAGTGCTAAAACAAATCCTGCTGTTTGAAGCACAAAACCCTGTCCGGTTATCCATTTGTTCAACAATCTATACATGTTCTTTATGTCTGACAATCACTTGAAAGGTCCTGGCACCCAATGGGGATTGAATCTGACGGACATGACGTGTTGAGGATGGTGCACAGCAACCATGACCCTTTAGTTCCACGTTCTCAACTGCAAGCTCTGGAAGCACGCAGGATCGGCTTGTGTGACGTTATATGACAAAGTCAGCTGAAATAGGGTGTTCATTGTTGAGAGTTTATTGTGGGAGAGTGACCTGAAAGGGGCTATAGAATAACAGTTTTGGCCCTACCCCACGAGATGCTGCACACAGAGTCCTCTAGCTGAAAGAAGGCTAGTACACTTTTCCCAGGCTTATACGAAAAACATGTTGTTTTTTTTTATATATTTTTGGTCGCAAAACAATCTCTATTGAGTTATCTATAAATATAAGCTTTACTCAATATCAAATCACACGCCTCTCCACCTACTTATCTGTGCTCATTCCTTTTGTCTGACACGCATTCCTGATTTAGCAAAATGTCAGACTGGACCAATTTATTAGTATTATTGAGCTTCTGTGTTGTGTGTCCTAACCGCAACGCCTCGCCCCGGTCTGTTTGTTTGAATGTCACATTAACAGATCAATAGAAAGCACGCTGACTTTAGACAGGAACTGTAAGGAGAAACGCTCTGTCCCTTACGCAGGCATCTGTGTTATCTTGTCTCAGCGGGGGATCCCTCACAGCACGTCCATCGCTCTCTCTTGGTTTGGCCTCGCTCTCTTTCGCCCCACCGCGTCTCATCCTCACAAGAACCCCCGGGCACGGAGTTGCGGCTGATATAGATAGGGAAGCCGGCTGACTTACACAAACAAGGACCGCCCTCTTGAGACATGCACTCAAAACAAACACGAACACATTTAGACTAATGGTCGATTCTCAGCAGCGCTTAGATCAGGCCGCCGTGCCCTGTTCCGTTTACCCTTGGTGCCGAACACCGCTGACATACTGTCATGTGTGAACATAAAATTTATTCTCTGCGCGTCTGTTTCTAGCCGTCATTCAAAACATGACGGGGAAGCTTTGCTCACACACAGAGGCACTTATTGTTATTCAAGTAGCTGCATTTTTTACATTTGGTATGCTTGAAAAACACAGGCGTCCGCTTTCTTTAGGAACAGCCAAGGATTATTACCTTGTTAGGAAAAGTGACGTGAAGTTCACAGACGGATATGTTATCCAGGAAAGTTCAGCGCGCTCGGCTCTGTAAGATCACAGCCCTGCAGGGCCATGGACCAAAGTGTTCAAGATTAGTTTAAAAAAAAAAAAAAGGAAGAACTTCAACACTGACTGAAGCAGAGAGGTCTCAGCCAGAAATCTCTAAGACAATTAATTCAACCTGCCTCCTCGTCTCCGCAGACCCCTGACTCTTAAGGTCAGTCGGCAGAAGGGCAGACGGAGAGGGATGGCACAGGTCATGAAGGATGTGCCCATGCACATACATAGTAATGTGTCCCTCCCTGTGTGGCACACGCACTGGAGAAATTTTCGTATTGAGCATTTCTGTCCACGGGTATTATCTGTAGCCGCTCACGAGTGTCTTCAGCAGAGCTGCACACACAGACCTGTCCAGTGGAGTCAGATGTTCTCCCTAATGGCACCGCGGGGACCAAAGACATTATCATATTAAAAGGTGACATTTCACAGCCGGAGCCTAGCAGGAGAGTGCAGCCCGGGTGACTTTGACAGTTTGACAGGCAAACAGGCAGGCGGGACAAATCCAAGCACCAGAGACTTCAGTGCAAAACAATTGGAAGTAGTAGGAAAAAGAAGGATGCGAGTCGACAACACCTGTCCAGGAGCAGCAGGAAGATTGCAACGGGGAGATTTGATTTAAGTTTCTAATTTGTCAAATCAGTGTTACTTTGACCATACAGAGCAGTTAACTTTGTGACAAATTAGCATTAATGTCATGCAATCAGTCCTTTAAAAGACAATATAAAGAGTTTAAAATAAAAATGTGAAAGACGTTTAGCATTTCAAGAATGTTCTGCAATAGGTTGAAAGCTGTTGTCTTACATGCAGTAGATAACTCTCTTGGTGTGTTGATTTAGGATAAACTGAGAATGGTTTGGTCTTAGAGGCTGTAGAGGACAGTCCAGGAGGGGCCAAGACTAAAGTGTCTCTTGGACAATTAAATGGTTATTTCCAAAGAAGCTGAAGATGATGATCTTTATGGGTGAAAAATGTGGAGTAGGTCATGGCTTCAGCCTCTGCATCCAGCTGATCTGGATATAATAAATGAAGATTCCAAGAAATGTGTATACTGCGGTTAGATATTAACAGCTTAAAGCTTTCAACAGAACCTAACCTTAAAAATTTTGCCATGGCTTCAAAGCTTTAACCTATAAACAACAATATGGTTAAAACTCTATTTCTAAAATCTATAGGATTATTAGGCCTGCATAGAAAGTTCCTTGGAAATGTATTCATACCCCGTCAACATTTTCACATTTTGTCACATTACAACTAAAAACCTCAGCCTATTTTATTGGTATTTTATGTGTCCTTTATGTAATAACCGTAATAATTTCATCTGAAATGTGAGTTTAAAGACAAAACGTTGTGTCAGCTACATATTCAAGTCTTTTGGGGTCTCCATAAACGTTGTCAATACCTGTACATCAAGTCTTTTGTACCCTTTAAAGGGTTTTCTGCCAGGATCAACTTTTGTTGCCTGTTTTGGAGGTTGCACAATTAACTCTGACCAGTTTCCCGTGCCGCTGAAAAGCATCCCGACAGACAGATATTGTTAAATCCATGGTTTGAGGTGAGGATCGGTGAGTCCAGAGTGATGTCCATGCTCTTTTTACTTTGCATGTAAGCCAGAAAGTTGAATTTAACTTTCATGATCTGAGCAGAGCACATTTTTCTACACATTTTTGGTGTCCCCTATATAGCCTTACGGCAAATTGCAAACAGGCTCTTTATGGCCTTCCTTCAACAATGGCTTTCTGCTTACCCCTCGTCCATAAAGGTCAGATTTATGTTGCACAAGACCTATAATTGTGTTTCTGTCAACAGCTTCATATGCTTGACCTGTGGATTTCTGCAGGTTCTCTTGACTTACAAGGAGTCCTCCTGAGAGCTTCTCTGCTTAATGCTCTCCTCGACGTGCTCAAGGGTTCAGGCCCTGCCTCGGGAGATTTGCAGTTGTGCAATACTCTTTCCATTCCCAATGATGGGTTTAAACTGAGCTCTCTGAGATGTTCACTGCTTTAAGCTACTACAAAACTCCTCCTGATCGACCCCTGAACTGTTCGGGTGTGCTCCTCAGTTTGTCCACCAACGTTGTCTAACAAATCTAGAAAGAAAAAAGATATCTGAACAGATTTTAACTACAAAAAAAAAACAATGACATTAATGTCTTTGAGACAAAGAAAGTTCCCCTAACTCGCATAATTTCGTCTTTCAAGGAAGATACTTCACATGAATACACATCTCCTTGCTACACACACACACACACACACCAACCGAGGACCAGCAGTTAGGAGAAGAATGACAATGTCAGAGCTTGGTAATTGGCTCTGAACTGCAGCTTCAGCAGAAGTCCGTGTCCTGTCGGAGACCTGTCAGTTATTTGCCACACCTTACCGCTGTCACATATTGCAGCTGTTCCATCAACCACTTCTGCTACACCTAATAATACTTCTGTCAGAGCAAAGGCAACAGAAAAAGGCCCGTCTTTTCCTTCATGGAAATACTTGACTGCATGTTGAGTGCAGAGAGAGACAGGAAAGGCGTTATTTCTAGAACGAAGCAGTGAAGGGAGTGCAAAAAAAAAAAAAAAAAAGCACTGTGTGAGACTTAACCACAGCAAGAAGTTGATTCATACAGAATGTTGATCAAACGGCAACATTCGAGCACAAAGAGCTTTTCATCTGAAGTCTAATGGTGTTTCTGCATGAAATGAAGCAAGACTAAGGGAAATTCCAATTTCAGATGACCTGTGATGTGGGCAAGTCCATTCGCTTTCAGCTTTCCAGCTCATGAGCCAACAATTACAGTGAGCACTTCTCTCTGCTTGTGTCCTGCGAAAGAACATTGTCAACTTGGAGCATCTTGTAAAATATTCCTCCATCTCCTTTCTCTCTCCAGGTTTATTATAGCCATCCCATCTACACGCGAGACAATTTCACATAATGACTATTTTGAACGGACATTGAATGAAGCTGCCCAGCTGGAGTCCTGGGATGTTAGGAGAAATAGCAACAGAAAAACGACTTACTTAAAGAGAAACACTGCGGTAAGTGGAGTCTCAAGATTTTATAGAGTGCTCATGGCAATCACAGTTTCTGACACTTGCTAAATTATCGTGACACCTAATGAAGCTACAGATGATTATTTAAGCTTTAACTGAAATGGATTTAAAGTTGCTGCTTAAACGCCTTGAAAGCCGTTATTCCGTTAGACCACAAGCAGTTCTTCCAGCTTCCTTTATTTTCAAACAGCACAAATCGGACGATAAATTTGCTGAAATGAATAATCTACCGTAAAAATCTTGATTCTGCTTAGGAACTCTGTGACTTCTAGATGCAAACGATCCAAAGATAACAGAGAAGATTTGTTTCAGAACAGTCCATGGCTGAAGGTAGTAACAGAAATGCATGAAATCAACACTACAGCTGTCCTAAATGAGAAACGACGCAGGGGTCTATGTATGTGGGTTTGATTTGGCAGAGTTGTGCTGCTGCTGACTGTTTTCTCAGCTTCAGGTTACCCTAAACAGTCACAGGTTATTGGTGATCAAGTTTGAAGTCTTTTATCTGCAGGAATGCCACCGGAAAGGTTTAAGAGCAATGGCCAGATGGAGCCACCGAACATTTTGGGGCGAAACACAAGTATGCAAAGCCAAAACAGAATTTCAGGAATTTTTTTACTCTCTGTTGTTTATAGAGAAAGGAGCAGCACGCTACGAAAGACCCAAAAAGGACTTTAAGACTAAATAAATACATGGTGCAAATAACTGAAACATTAAACCTCCTACCTTAAAACCATATTAACAACAAATTATCTAAATTTGTAACTACACATGGTCATCTGATAGGGGGCAGTGGTCAGCAATTTTATAAGGAGGGCTTTCTTTTAAACTGTGTGACTCGAGTAAAGTGTTTTGGGTATCCTTCCACAATTCCTGAATTTTAGCCAATTCCTCCAGATAAAACTGGTTTAACAGAGTAAGATATGTAAGGCACCTTAATCACATTTCCTATATGGAGACTGAGATCAGAGCTTTGAGATGAGTACTCTAAACTATTGTCCAACTATTTTAAAGCTATGCTTGGAACCAATGCACTATATGGAATAGCCATTTGCACCCAAGGCTTAACTTTCTGGCTTATGTGCTGCTGTTTAATCGTTTTCACAAAATAAATAAATATCATGACGCCATGCATTTTGTGAAAGGCAACAGCCCGTCCTGCAGCAAAACACACAGAGACACACATGCGTGATGCAGCCAACCCCCGAATTTCAAGGTTGAGATATTTTGCTCAGTGTGTCATAAATCTGTATGAGTTTCACTTTCTGAAACGAGTGACAAAAAAATATTTTACTTTTTTACAACATTCTATTTTTTTTTAGATGTACCTGTATATGTCCATGCAGAGACAATGTGAAGAACCCAACTTTAAATAGTTTTAACCGTTGTAGCAGTTCTTCTCCATCAGTTACAGTGAATCCGACAAAAAAAAAAAAAAAAGTTGAATACAGTTGCGTGTTCCCGTACTATTCTGGGGAAGGATGGAGACAGCTCAGGGCTCACCATGCGACACACGCACACACACACACACAGGTGTCATGCAGGGTGAATGCTGCAAAGCAACACCTCAGTCATTAGTAACTGTATTCCAGAGAACAACTTGCAACTAAACCTGGCTGTAAACTCTTAGCTGTAAACTTTTAGTATCTAGCAGATATTGACAAGAAAAAAAAAAGTTTTTTTACTGGGACTTCAATAGCAGTTACATTTCAAATAGATAATTTAATTCCCTTAATAAAATGGGATTCTTTAGAAGTGTAGGAATCAATAATAAACTCTTTTTTTTTATTAACAACCATAAACTGTGAACTTGTGAAACACTGAATAAGTCCAACCGTGACAGATAACAAAAGTCAAAAATCTACAGTAAAAAAAAAAAAACTTGGGAATCGATGGCAGATTTCTCATTTAAAGGACTTGTTTTCCTGCCCCACATCATTTCAGCACATCCCATGATGTTAAATCTGTTGCTGTGTTTTTCGGTGAGATCAGATGGTATCAGCTTGGCCCTTCCTGCGCATTAGACCTGAATCATAATCCATCATTATGCAACAGCGTAAGATTTGCGACAAAAAAAAAAAAAATAAGGACATAGGGGAAATGGTTAAACATAGATCCATTGTACTGAATAACTTGTTAACCTTGGAACGTTTTTTTTTTTTATATATAAAATCTAATAACTGATAAGAGCCCTTTATGTTTACTTTGTTCCCAGAGGACATGGCAAAAAAAAAGAAAAAAAACTAAGACGAAAAAACCTTCAGCAGCATGAACATGTTGCTGTGAGTTTCTTAATGCAATACATTAAGATATCCTATATTTAACTATTATGTATCTCAGGTCCTACTGGTTTAGACCTTAAAAAGTAACAAGCTTAAATGTGGAACCTTACCTTCATTAGTACTGACTCGCTGAGCTTCTCCCGGTTGACAATCTTTATGGCAACCTTCTGGCATGTAACACAGTGCACTCCAAGCTTTACCAACCCTGTGAGAAGAGAACAAAACAATCCGGTCACAAAAAGGGTAAGTACTAAATAATACCGTCTCTGCTCTTTGATATATGGCAAAAGAATGGCTACAATGAACAGGCTGATCCTTGTTCAAACCCGTGTAGAATAGGACCTAGATAGCAAGGGAACTTGGAGCTATAAACCTGAAGATTAAACAGCAATGTGGGGACAATTATTATGTTTTTGCTAAAACTAATAATGTGTATTGACCGGAGACATGTAAAATGGCCTGTAAACTCATGTTCAAAATGCCCATGACTTCAGGAGTGAACACAGTTACTTAAACTAACTACCCATCTGAGGTTTATTTGAGTCATAAAGGGAGTGTTTATTGTCGGCTATCGATTCCTGCAATGTGCCAAACCAATGGAAAACAATTGCAATCTAAAGTAAGAAAAAAAACAGCTTTAAAAAGCAATGGCCCTGTACTGAACAGAGCTAATTATTGACCATTACACTAAACTGTAATTGCATAAAGCAGAGGGAAATAAATTACAATGCCATATTCCAACAAAGTAGCTGTGAGTATAACCTTTTACTTTACAACACATGCAAAAAGACTCGAGTCTTTGGTGTTCTACCGGGATTCTCTGTACAAATATTACATCAGATCTAAAACAAATCCTGTGGTTTGCTACGGAACCACAAAAGCACCTTTGCTGCTCTGCTTTAACTAATGTCCCTAGATATCGTCAGTAAAAGGATCAGTGACATATAGTGAAGAAAACAGCTAGGAACGCAGCAATGAGCGCAGTTTCACGGGAACAAAGCAGCGTGTGCATTTGATACGGGAAGAACCACGAAAACAGCACCAATTGATTTTCTGCAGGGACTACGCAGTTCCATACACATTAAAAAAAAAGTCAATAAGATGCGTTTTTACAAACTGAAACAAATGCAACCATGTAAAACACATGCCCGTCCATGATTTCAATAGATTATCTTGCAGCGCCATGGTGCTCAAGAGGCTTGAGGACAACAGAAGTTTATAAAGGTAATCATTTTATAGATCTTACAGACAGAAAGAATTTAAAGGAAAAACAACAAAAGTGGATTCAAGTAAAACACAAGCAAAAGTTTTAAAATATTTAATTTCTTTACACTTCACTTGCAAAGAGCCAAAACTTACTGTTATTGTGCTTTCAAAAACCATTAGAACAATATTTTCTGAAGCTCTTAACATCAACTACAAATTTTGTCTGGAACACCTTTATGTCTTCCAATAATATAATAAGTTGTCTTAATCAATGGCTACTAGTAACAAAATATTAAAAAAAGGCAAATTTTAAGTTATACAAAGCAAACAAATAATTCCTGGGGGTGCACGGGTGGTGCAGGGATAGCGTGTGCATACCTAGGGTCAGACAATAATTCACATCTAACAACATATATCAGTAGACAGACATGTGGTGTGACGGTCAAAATCTCCCTACGTGTATCAAGTATAGAATTGAAATTTAAGCCTGAATGCTAAAGATTTAAACTACTTTACATCTCAAGCACAGTCTCCGTACAGTAACTACAACTTAATTCAGTGACATGGCAAGGCCTTTAGTTTCCACTCGGCTATAAAATGTTGTCCAGTGTTCGGTAAAAGTACTGCCACCATGGAAAAGTAAAAAATGATAACGAAGGACTAGTTAAAATCAAATATTGTGCCTCTTATTATTCTGCTCTGCCCTTGTCAAGTTGGGATTGGTTTCTTTAGCAAGATTTTTCTATCAAATGTGTTTAAATTGTAACAATAGGTTGCTGCTTCAGTTCATGTATGGAGACATGGTTGCAATGAGTAGATATAATGGTTATCTTTGGTTATTTTATGTCATTTGGCTTCAGTAGTCAAAAACTTACACTTCTACTTTACCACAATTTTACCAACCCAAGTTGTAACTTCTCACATGGTGTTCTGACTCTGTTCTTCACATTTTTATGAACTGGCAAGAGACTCGATTGGCTTTAAGGAGGAAGTGAAGCATGGAGTAATGCGAAGACGTTTTCTGACGCTTTACGGACGTCACAAGATAAGAGAATGAATGGAATCGGCAGCAGGGGATAACAATGAAAATTAGAAGGAAATAAAAATAACAGCAAGCAAAAGCAAATGTTAAAGAGATTAAGAGATTGCACATTATTCAAATGGCAGGCCACAGATAATTAAGCAATAATGGAGAGCATTGTGTGGGAGTAAGGCTTCAGTCTGGGATGTTGAAGAGCTGCAGGGCAGAACGTGGAATCGCACGGAAGAGTGAAAGCATGAGAGAGAAAATGACAGAAATAGGAAGGAAGCAGTAAGAGTTGGAACATTAAAGGTGTAAAAAAAAAAGGAAAAAGATTCAGGAAGAAGAGAACAACAGACAAAGCCATTAGCTTTGAGATGATAATCATATGTTAATGGCCGCTATAGAGAACCTCATGAGTCATGATAAACACATTAAAAGAGAAAATATGTCTGCAAACGCCTGAAAAGTTAACAGAATTATTTGCCTCACTATCCATCTTTCCACAGAGCCGGGCTTTCCTGAGCAGAGGGCACATTAGGAAGACAAAAATGTGCAGAGGGAACACAGCACATTATGACTTTACAATCACTTTGTGAACTACAAGGAAGTTCAGAGCACAATAAGAGAAGATCTATGGTTGCTTTGAGACAGAAGACACATAAACACTATCCCTTAAAAATAAGTGGATAGAGTAAGGTAGTTTTAGAACATTTAAAATAAGAGTTAGCATGACAAATCTGACACTTCATAAAAAGAACAGCTGATGGAAATGTGTTTTGTTTGCGATGCGGAGGTGTGTTAGAGCGCTAACCTGTTAGACTCTAGCTCTGGATGAACACAGTAAGCTCAGGGAGGAGTGGTTGCATAGAGAGAGGATATAGGCAAAGCTCTCAGTAACACTAGGGTTTCATTTGGATCTTTTTTGGAGTCAACATGGAGTAAGTTGTCTTTTAACTTATGTATTTGAATGTAAAGCTGCAGCTGATCTCAAAGAATCAGAACCTTGCCAAAGGATCAGAAAAGATTGCAGTTGTCAGCGATCATGATGACCGTGTGTGTGGCTGGTATTTGAAAGTTTAAAGCTGTTGTGTGGATTTTTTTCTTTCCGAATTTAAAGTCACTTAATAAGAAGAAATTAGAATTGATTGGACACGAATAATTTATGTAATTTAACTCACTGTCATATCAAAATAGCAACTAGAGAATATTTCACTCCTAAATATCCTTTGCAGGATTATTAATGGCCATTGTCCTTGTGTGATGTAAACCAAGTTACCCTCAACTTTAAAATGAATGATCATTTTAAAGACCATGTTGGCCTTTCCACTCCTGGATGGAGAGAGCAGTTTGATAGTACACAAACAACCATGCGCATAATTTCCTCCTTGAGGTACTGTTGTCATCAGTGTGTTAATAAATCAACCGTATACACACTAGCAAGATTTGTGAAATTCAATAACCTAAACATTTGAAAAATAACCAATCTTGACTGTATGCTGTTGAGTTATTCTGGTTGTCTGCCAAGGTTAAACTATTTTAACAAGTCTCTTTCATTTCTTACATTTTCTAATCCTGACCTGTGATATTTGCACAACGCCTGTCAAATGTAGTTACACCCCATGAATTTAAACTTTTTCTGACTTATTTGTAACAATAAAAAAAAGAAAGCACATCTCAGTTTTATTTCATATCTCTAATATCTTCTGCTTAGGGTTGGACTGTGACATATAATCCCAATTAAGAATATAAAGATTTGTGGTCGTGAAAAGGAGGAAGCTCTAGAAATACTTTTTATAAAAGGTACTTTATTCTAGGTTCACAGGAAGAGATTCCAAATCAATTCCAGACATGTTACGTCTCTAATTGCTCAGGTAATAATAAATGAATTGACAACAGATGTTCATGAAGCAGCTTCTGATTTAATTCTCCATTTTTATTTCAACCACTGAAACACGGGGCTCTGCATACTAAAGAGATGAACTTCCAACAGGTATGGGAATAACGTCTGATTAAAAACCTGGAGTTATAAAACATGAATAAATTTAACTAAAAAAGGGCATGATGTCAGCATGAAAATATTTCCAGAACGGTAGGTAAGCTATGAAATAATATGGTGGCATATTACAGAAGAAGAAGAAGGTTATGTGGGAAAACACCAGACTGTCCTGTGAAGTTTATGATGCCATCGTGTATTGATGTCTTTCACTCTATGCCCTCCTCCAAAATCTGTCCTGTCCCTGTAATGCGTTGTCTCCTTGTGATTAATGATTTAATATGAGGGACTGCTGGTTGAAAAGACAAAAGAACATTGCTCTATGGTTCAGAGCATCAAAGCCCAAAGAAAGTGGTGCTCTGCTGCTTAAAAGTCGTAGTTTCGATTATCCCTCTGCAGCTTTCGACACATAAGGTATGATTAAAAAGTTGTTGTTTTTAAAAAAAAAAAGCTAATCTGAGCTTAATATGTTAACCAAGAGTTTGAAAATGTATAGCAATAAGTAACAAAGTTGTTTTAGTTTTACATTATCATGTCTTCTCATCAGCTGCAGAGCCACACCAAAATATGCATAAGGTTCAAACATCCCACCAAATAAGTCAGAAACTAAAGCACATTATTCCAGTGGACCTCTTCCTCTTCCACATAGCCATGTGCCATCACTGATTTTGTAATGAGCTTCTCGTCCCACTTTGCTGTGTCTTCATAAGTTATTTTGATTCATGGAAGAGTATCACTGCTGAACACGCTGTCCTGAAAAATATCCCTAAAGGGTCCCTCAGTTTATTCCTGGAGACAGCGTCTAGTTGAAACTTTTTGAACAATGAAACTTTCTCCATTGAACTTAACTAAGCACGACTTCTATCTTTTTTTGGCTTGCGTGGATATTTTGAAGGGATCTAATGCAGCATCTTAAGGGAACAGGGAATTAATCTCCATAAAAATGAATGGCCCTTTCTTTAGCAGTTCCGATTATTTTACACAATAGCATTTATGAAAATTTATCAACATGTGGTAAAGATGCAAATTTCCTTTTAGCTATTTCTATCTAATATTTAAATTGCTGTAGGCAATTCTTGTATACCTGGCATTGGTATCTGTATGCTCCCAATTATCTACCTTTTCCTTAAATTGTCAACCTTGAAAAGGCAGATGTGAAGATCACAACCTCAGAAGAAAGATTAAGCCGTAATACTAGTTTATTTAAGAGCAAGTAACAAAATGACTGCAGTTTGAAACCTGCTGACCAGAAAGCATCCTTAAAAACGCACACGGACCAGCATCATTGTGTTTAAGGACCCTTACTGGATTAATGTCTATCTAGAAGCCAAACCAACATCTGGAGAGCACGGGATCAGAAAGAGATGCTCTCACTTGGCCGCCTCTCTGACTTTTGAACTTGCTGTTTCAAAGGTGCTAAACCATTGCTGGCAGATGGTAATAGCTTATGCTGGCTTAGCATTCTCTCCCTGAGGCGCCGGCTCTGAGAAGCTCATTGCCCTTAGGCGCAGATCTGTGATCTGCTTTCCATTTCTGCTCTCTAACCCTGAATGCTCTACGTCAGGACTACTGCTCTGCCCTGGAATCAGCATTCAACAGGAAATCCAGCGTGGTGCGAGGGCTTATTCCTGCTGCTTTCTCCAGCCATATGAAAAGCTCACGGAGCAAGATGTGGGAATCCTTTACAGCACGGTAAGAGGAAGGATTTGCTACTATTGGGAATCACATCATGTGCAATATTTCTTATTTATGTACAGATGTTACTGATAAAAATAGCACTGAAGAGATATTTTATTTCAGTAGTTTGCCCAACACATTTAGTATCTTTTATTTGCACTCAGTAAACACACATTACATTTATTCTTTTTTATTTTTATCATTATGCCAAACAGCTGACGAACCATGTTATGAAAACTTATTTATACGGCACATTCACAGAAAATCAAAGGGATTCAGAAAGAAAATAAAAATTAAATCATGATTGAGAAGAGAAGTGAACAAACTAAATTGATCAAGACTCTCAAAATAACATAAAAACAAAGGAAGCCCATATAGTGGAAGTACAAGAAAGGAAAGGGTGATTCCCTCTCACACAAATATAGGGAAGACTGCTGACTTGACAGTTGTCCAGACAGTCATTAAGGTCATCCACAAAGAAAGCCACAAAAAGTTAATGACAGAGATGCTAGCTGTTCGCTGAGTGCTGTGCTTCACCAGCCTCTACCAAAGCAAATGTGGTAGAAAAAGGTACATTGAAATGGGGAAAACCACAGCCTTAATGCAGAGAATTGTGAAGGGAAGTCCATTTAAGAGTTTTGGGTAAATTCACATGGTGTTGAACTGCAGCTTGAGTCTGTGCCTCAACAGCCTTCACACAAGCACCAAGGACATGGGGCTAAAAATTATGCATTAAACCACCCCTAAAGAAGAGACACAACATCAGAAGCTTCTTTCCTAGGCTAAAGACAAACATGACTGGATAGCTGTTCATCGGTTCAAAGTCCTCTTTTCAGTTCAATTTAAAGAATCAAGGTCCCTGATTGTTAAAGAGAAAGTTGCCTGAAGTCAAGAGTGAAGTTTCCTAATATCACAATTGCCATGTAATATTTTGAAGTGAGCCAACTGCTTTTTTTATTGTTTAAAGTCTAAAGTCAGATCAGCAGTTTCTTTTTCTGCAGGACTTGGTTTCTGTCAGCGCAGCAAAACACATGAGCACCCACTTTAATTACCATGGCATTACTGAGCCATGTTAACACCAACCCCATAACGAATTCATTGTATATTGTGAAGGGGAAGATGGGACACTAGAGTCAACAAAGCAGCCTAGCTGAAGGCTGCTGAGTTACCTTACCACCTCAGCAGAGCCGCAGCTGAGCCTCCATGCCACACTGCATTGATGCAATTTAGACAAAAGGAGTCCTGAATAAGTATTAATTGGATATGCTTTAAGGTACATAGAAATACATTATTGTAGGCCAACATGTCTTTTTTTCTATTAATGTTTTTTTTTTTCCTTTAGGTTAAAAGCCATTATCGGCAAAAATAAATGCTTTATTTCAATGTGTCTATACAAACGCCTCACTTTCTAAAATAAAATTACTAAAGAGTTGGTTCACGTTAAAGACAGGTACCTGATTTTAATGAAAATATAGGTTAAATAACAATGTTTTTTAAGTTATGTTTGACAAAAACAACTTTTTGAATTGAGAAAGCTTCCGGGAGAGGAAGCGAAACGTCTTCAACTACGGAAAACAAGTCCAGTTGCTTTGTTTTTTACCTTTTTTTTGGTAGGACTTGATTACAACAGCAATGTTTTACTTTTAAGCTATGGAATACTATTTTAGTGACAGCTATTAGTTATGATAAAGCACCAGCCACAAACAAATAATACAAATAAATCTTCTTACTCATAAGTGTCAATTAAAATAGTAATCTTATTTAACATTTCCTATCAGTTGGATATTAATTTTTAAACTGTGTAATTGCAGTGCTTAATCTACCTGGTATGCTGAAGTATTTGATAATGGATAAGCTTTTTTTCTAAGAGCAGTATTTCGCTCTATCTTTTTAATTGTCAAAAGAGACAAGGAATTTTTGTCCTAAATCTTTACATCTATATTTCATAACCTTAACACCCACACAAACACACAGAAAAAGAATATATATGCATACAAAACTAGTGCAAAGTCATGTAGAATAGAGCATTGTCAACTCACGACTCAGCAGTTTCAGCCTATGCCTCTCACTGACTGCTCCTTTCATCTCATATTTTACCAAATTACAGTTTCTTCCCTTCCTCCACTCTTAACATTTTCAGTCAGCCATGACGTTAGTCTTCCCATGCTGAATTCCCCTGTAGACTCTACAAGGCAAAGCAACAGCAACAACGTCAGCATCTTCAAAAGCAGGAAGAGCAGTTTAGCCCTGGAGTGCTGGAGCGAGAAGGGATGCACACTGACGCATGCATAAAGAAGCTGTTTATTTAGCCTGTGTAAAATAATATATTTGCTCCACAGCTCCTTTACAAGTCATTTCCCTGATCAAAAGACATAAACCTTCAGCTGTTCAGCTCATTTTAAAAACAGTTTTTTTTTTTTTTAACAAGCGACTAAAATGCAAATGAAACAATGCATGGGTTTTAAAATCAATCAAACCATAGGCATAAATGTGCGACATGAAAAATGTATAATGTTTGATAAAATATACACTAAGGACGGTGCCACAGGCAAAATACTAAAAAAACAAAACAAACAAAAAAAAGGCGAAAGACTGGAACATTGTGTAATGTCATTAGAAATTACTGATCATCATAGGTAAGATATTAAGTAACCCAAGTTGCTCTCATCACAGTTGATAATTTTGCCCATTGTGGGACCGAAAGTATATTCCTAATCTAGTCTTATTCTCTAACTACTCTGGTATAGATTGTGTAAGAGTTGAATTCAAAGTCAATGTTTTGAATACAAAGCACTGCAAGAGCACTTATGTGCTTACAGATTTCTGCTGGTTTTCCTTTTTTGTCCCACTTAAATGTCTCAGATCAAACAAATGTTGACGTCAGCCAGAGAGAAGACACAAAAAATTTAAATTAGGATTTCATGTATTAAAAAGTGGAAAAAAAAATCTAAACCAAGCCAACCCAGTTGGTATAAAATAACTCTGCTCCCTCGTATGAATCATCATTCAACTGTGATTAACCAATTTTTTTGGCAAACCGCAATTATTTTCATCCAGACTTAATCACTGCCAGAAAAAAAGGTCAGTCTAATAAAACACGTCTGACAACAAAGCAAAAAAAATAAGACATCAACATCTCCCAGTCCAGAAATAGTCTTTGGGAATCCAGCGACTTACAGCCAAAGTTACTGTCCACAAATGGAAAACATGTATCAGCGATGTAGCATCCCAGGGAGTAGCCGACTGACCAAAATGACTCCAAGAGTTCATCAACAGCTCATAGAGGAGACGACAGAAGAATCAAAAACAATATGAAGGTCAGCGTTCACAATGCAGAAATAAGAAAGAGACTGGGCAAAAATGGCATTGAAGGGAAAGTTCTCTGACCAAAACTATTAATGACCAAAAAAATTTAAAGATGAAATGGGGAAAAAATAAAAACCTCAAAAATATCAAAGCTCATTAATGCTCCTACCTCCAAATTAACAGTTCTCTCACACCAAAGCTCATTCACCCGATATAAATGTATATTCAAAAGTACAGGAAGTGAGCATTAGCCACTTGTTCAAGCATTTTGTCTTGTGAACTGAATGTGCGGGACACATGACAATGATGCACAGATCGCAGCATTGAGTAACACAAGTGAAGAGTGTGTTGACATAATGAGGTTCTGGTTTCAAGACAGTCATCTACTCCTCATACTCTGAAACACATATCGAAACAATTGTGAGCATCCCCTGAAGGGAGTAAAATATAAATGATGAACTTAGTTGGTAAAAACAGAGTCCCCTTTCAGTATAATCCTCATCAGAATGTAAATGTGCCTCATCATCTGTATGCTGGACATCAGAAGCCTGGAACATTTGCTTCCGTCAGCCAGGAAAACAAGTCACATTGCCAGAAGTAACTAAAAATAGATTGCACGGCAAAAAATGGCTCTTAAAGTTTCAAATGATTTATTTTTTCACTGAAAGAAAGTTACCGAGGTGCTTTTGCTTTCGCACCTCCTTCCAGTGTGGATTTGAAACATCAGACAACTTTAAAGTACCCAACAAGCTACCTTTTTTTTTGTGTGTGTGCGTGTAGATTTAATTGTTCGGGAGAAAATGTTCCCATTACTTTGATCGGAGATGGCAAAGGCCATCTCAGCTAAACCTCTCTGTGGACATGTCATCGCCAATTCTAAATACTCAAGTTTGCATTCTGGCCTGATGTGACTGGGGGTCAGGTGACAGAGCCGAGCGGGACAGACCCTGTCAAGCGAATGTTCCCGCCTGAATCCCAAACAGGAACATCAGTGTGAGCATGAACGAAGACTCTGCGGAGGAGATGAGAGGAGAGATGGAAAGCAACGAAAAGAGGGCTCCGACAATGAGGCCAGTGACAGGGAGATGGAGGCGCACTGATAAGGACAGATACATAGAGAGATGCTGAGAGAGCCTAGTCAAAACACAGAGAGAATATGGGGCCTAGGAGGGTGGGGCACAGAGACTCAGATCTATTTTTAATGTCTCTGGCTGTGGATCAGCAAAAGGAATGTATAATTACAGCCTCATGAATAATGCAAGCAGGATTCTTTTAATTAGCCACACCATGCCCCAATGCAGCAGCTGAAGACGGGACAAACATGTGCACAAACACATGCAGCACAAAACTGCAAACACATGCCCCAACTTGCCAAGACGAGACGATCACAAAAACAAATAATAATAATAAAAACACATCGCCAGCTTTACATGACAGTGTCACTTTTTGACGGTATCGGTTTGCTAAACATGAAGCGACACATTCCTCCAAGGAGATGGAAGTCAAATGAGATGCTTTGGCGAGGACTTTCTGACAGGCTTTGCCGTAAGAAGAGCCTCCTCCAAGAGCTGTGTACTGCCTGACTGTCATGTGTTAGGTAACCCACAGTATGAGAATATGAATTATTAAACACCTGACTGGGTAATATTGCAAAACCATGCTGTAACCACAGAAAGTAATGCTGGTAGCACAAATGTGCTCTTTTGGGTGTTATTTTACCCACCGACACTAGCGAGCAGAGCAGATTTTGGCACAAATGTCATGCAAGCAGGCCAACTGTGTGGGCCAGAAAAAAAAAAAAAAAAAAAAAAAGTGTAGAAGCAATTAATCAAACCTTCCTCATCTATGATTCGACTTGAGTTATTTCATTAATTAACAGCTTCGGGTTGTCTATGCAACATCTTCATTATGAACCCTGGATCTAGCCGGAACAGACGTCAGTGAGATGAGTTCTAATCAGCCCGTCTTGATTAACCACCTCTCATCAGAAGGAAGATTGAAATGGATGGTCAAAGCCCATCCAGGAAGTACACGAGCAAATTTATTTGCCCACATCAAGAGAAGTCAGGAAGCTGGATCCAAGTTGGAACGGTGGCTGAAGACAATGGCAGGATGTTATTTGGCTCTTATCAAGCAACTCGAGCTCTCTCATGTTCAGAGCCTTAATTTGCAGGCAAATATGTGTCTGGCAGAGATTGGCTTGCGTATGGAAGAGGATATTGGCTCTAATTCAACATGGCGCTACATCTTCATTTGTTGATTGAAGTTTAATTGCCAATTAGGGAGCTGCCAAACTGCTTTGGGGGCAGAGAAGAAAGTTTGGGCACCCACACATATTGTAGTTTCCCTGAGTGGAAAGTGACCTGATCAAACAAAGATCCCCCAATATAAGATGGTGCTTGAAAGACCTTTATTTAATAAGTAAAGAACAACTGGGTCTAGCAGTAGGAAGAACTGTCCAAGGGCAGCAAAACCCACACCAGCCTGGTCAATAAGATGTTTCGTGGCCCGATGTAGAGAGACCAATAATGCCGTAGTGGATTAGTGTTTGAAATCTGAGGGGCCAGCTTCCTGCTGTGTGACAATATCACACACACTTTTGCAGATTAAAACTCAACAGGTTGCAAAACACTGACAAGCAAGATCCTCCTTGAAGGTTTTTGTGGTGGAGTTGTTTATTTTCAATAAGTGTGGAACAAAACTGCTTGACAAAAAACACTATTACCGCACAGACAAGTAGTACCTAAAACCTACTTAGTCAAAATGAATGAAGTGGGTGGAAAACCCATTGCTGCAAATGTAAAGTCATTAGGTCATACTAAGATCTGTCGATAATCTGACAAAATTTGTAAAAACATTTCTCTATTTCATGCTCAACAATAACAATAACTGCCGGCCCTGAATCAGTTTGTGACTATACCCACTGAGGTCTTTATTAGGTACACCGGTTCAGTGTCTTATTAAAACAAATAGAAGGGACATATACTAGCAACACAATGCATTCAGGTATCTGGATGTGATAAAGAAAACTTGCTGAAGATTAAATTGATCATCAAATGGGGAAAAGAATTTAAGCAACTTTGAGTTTAGTATGGTTGTTGTTGACAGATCGGTCGGTCCAAATTTTTCAGAAAGTGCTGGAAAAGGCCAATCATAAAAAGGTTAAAAAAAAAAAACTACTCGACTTGTTTTTGCAGTTAAAAACATCTTGTCTCAATTTAAAGCTAATGAGGGAGACGTTCCAAGCTTTTAAGATGTAATGCCATTCTACAGATCTAAATAGCACATACAGAGAAGTTAGATGGTGTGAGAGAGAGGTGAAGGAAGCCATTTATGTCAAAAGAGAAAAACCATCTCTAAACAGAGGAGGACTCAGATTTCAGCTTTCAAAAACACACAGTTCAGCATTAAGCCAGATGGCCACTCAGTTTCAAGACAATTCACACCTTCATGCATGTAACCAAGTATTTCTTAGTCTCATATGTAGGGGGGGAAAAATCAACACATTAATGAAAACCTCACCCTGTTACTGATCTGTGGTTAGTGCTAGTTAGCAACTTTTCCTTTCTCTTAGCTATAGCCAGCATCAGCGTATGACAACATTACATTTTGTGTCGCCTGGTTAATTCACTACAAACCAACAGATAGAAGCACGTCTGATTCAGACTTTTTTTGCAGCACTCTAAGAGTTCGCCTAAAATTCTCTTGAGAAATGGATTGTGAGCCATGCTTGTCTTGTGCCATTGTTAGCATTAGTGCCATGCTGTTTTTGTTAATGCTAAATGTTAATCTACAAGAACTGAAGTCCAGTTGTTTTCTTTTGTAAACTTTTTTGGAGAAGCTGCTGATCTTCTGAGATTATCATGCACAGCTATCTCTTCTGTTTACAGAGAATTGTGAGAATGGTAGAGAAAATCCAGTTAGCAGATGGCATGTGGATAAAAATTCCATGTTAATGACAACAGGTGAGAAGACAATGGGCAGACTGGTTTGAAACAACAAAAAGAAACAGTAGCTGAAATTACCACTCAACAAAACCAAGTTATGCAGAAAACAATCTCTCAACGTGCAACACTTTTTAGTTTAAAGCAAATGAGCTACAGATGCAGAAGGAAAAACTTGTTGTCATTTGTCAACTAAAAACAGGTAACAAGATGCTGTTTGCACGTGCTCACCAGATTCGGACGGTAACAGACCAGAAACGTGTTATAGATTTCTGTTATAGATTGTAGTTGGTCTGTTTACAGTTACTTGTATGACTTTTTTTTTAATAATGCGAGCATTTAAGTCAAATTTCCGGTTTGTATCCACAAATTTGGCAAATAAAGTTGATTTTGGTCCTCTGAAACTTCAATTTAGCTACGACTTTCAGATTGTATGGTGAGAATTTGACATAAACAACAGGAAAGAATGGCAACATCTCTCATTGAGAGTTCACGGCTGTTGTTGGTGGTGTAATCATGTAGAGAATATTTTCTTGGGACAATTTGATCTTACCAGCACTAACTGAATATTGTTTAAATACCACCAGCCTACCTTAGTGCCATTGCTGACCATGTCCATCCCTTTATGACCACAGTGTACCCATCTTCTGATGGCTGCTTCCAGCATGACAATGCATCATGTCACAAAACTAAGTCATTGTAAATTAGTGGCTTGACAATGAGCTGCTCTCCCCCACTGCCAGATCTTAATCCAACAGAGTGCGTTTGTGCTGTGGTGAAACAGGAGATTCACATTATGGATAAGCAGCTGCATGATGCCATCAGTTTAATATGTACTTAGATCTCCAAGGAATGTTTGCGAGAACTTGTTAAATCTTTACCATGAAGATTTGACAACCCAACACTAGTGAGTATTCCATTAAAAAGTGATCAGTGAGTATCTACAATGCATATTAGAACCAAGAAAAAAAAGAAAAAAACTGTAGTTTACTCATTTTTTGGCAGGTCAGCTATGAGCCTCACCTTGGTAACATCTCTGCTGGACATAATACTACAGTGTGGCAACTAGTCAGTCCACTTGGCTTGTCTTTAGAAGGCTTTAGAAGTTTTTTTTATTAATTCCAACATATACAAAACAATTTCATACATTTCACCATCTTAACTTACAACATGTTCATACTGCTTGGTCATTGCTTTTTAAATCCAAGCAAGAATAGTGGAAAAGCATCTAACTGGAACCACTACAGGGCGTTTTCAGTAGGAGTCCTTGTTCTGCATACGAGTCTAGTAGATCAGACCAATGAAGGTCCCAGGAGGACGGACATTTGACAAGGAAAGGTTGGAGTGAGTGCGGAGTGTGGAGCAGCAGAATATACAACAAACTGTGGATGGTGGGAGTAAAGCACTGGTAATCACCCCGGCAGCCACCGGTGATGTTGTTGACACCTCTGTCAAGGAGGAGGATAAATTGAGCCACTCTTCTGGCTAAATCAATGCCTCAGCAGCAACTAGCTCATTGTTCAGAGCCACGTCTGCATCTCAGCTGCATGTCAGGGGAATATATATTCTCATCCAAAGGCAGAGTCCCTCTCCGTCTATTTTAACCTTTTCAACTTTAAGGTGATGTTTGACTTAGCCCACTTAACACTTACTCTGGGACCAGTCAATGCTTTTCCTCTACTTCATACATTTTCTTTTTTTCTTCTTTCGATATGAGACTTTGCTTTTTTTTGGGGCCGAGACCCCTTAATATATAAAGAGCCGTACGAAAGAATGACTCTTCTTTTGCATCATGCATTTCTAACATCTTTTTTGGGGGGGGGCTCGTTTGTAAATAAGAAGCATGATGCAAGAAAATATCAACTGCTAAAACAAAATCCTAGCGAAGCAGCTAAAGCAGCAAATTGACCCTGCTTGAATACACCACAGCTTATGTAATTGTCCATGATTCTGCATGGTTTATGCATATGTGAGCGTGCGTGGACTGTGTGCACACATGTGTAGCAGAGTGTAACGTCTCACCGCTGAATGAAAATGAAAGCGATTCTGGCCACAATCCAATGCCCAGATTGCCTTCTTTCTCAGAGACTGGGCTTACGTCACAGGAGCTTGGAACATTGCCTTGTCAAAAAGTGTAGCTGCATACAGAGTGCACACACACACACACACACACACACACACACACACACTGTGAGAAGGGCCAAATGAAAGCAAACGCAGCAGAATATCACAGCCATTCACAGAGGGTCCATTTTACCGGGCGTTTCACCGAACAACAAAAGTGATCCGAGAGTGAGACGTCTTCACAAAGCCGAGGGGAAAACCCTGCCAAGATGGCAAGTAAAACAAGATAAAACTGGAAGAGAAAAAGACGGGGAAGCTGGACAAGTACGTTGGCTGGCCAGAAAAGTTAATTGAAAACACAGAAGACAAAAAAAGACGAGGCGAAAGGTACAGTAGACATCACAGCAGCAGGTCTATGCATTTCCAATGCAGATACAGCAGATAGAGGCATTTGTTCAAGTCAACTTCAGGGGGCTTTGTACTCTGATGGCAGCCTGGGCCACATAAGGGACCGAGCAAGTCGATACATGCAGAGAGCCTGAAGTACGCATGCTGCCCACAGGTACACACACAAAGGTAAAATAACACATCATCATCATCATCATTCTCATCCTTTCAGCCAAAACCAACATTATGCAGACAAAACCCCGTAAAACTGTCTGACCTTTTTAAGTTAGACGATGAGTTTAATTAAACATGTTTGTATAAACAGTTACTTTTTTCAGCACTTTGTGATCATCTATCTCTGAAACCAGTGATAATACTCACTGAATAACAGCTTTTTTGCAGCAAATGCTGCCTTTCCCCTAGCAGGTTCATGGAATTAGAATGACAAAATACTAAACACAACTACGTTACAATTATTTTTTTTCCAGGGACATAAACCACTATTTATATGGGGACCAGAACAATACAGTGTTTAGAATTAAATATTTTATTTAAACTAGAAAAAAAAAGCTTAAGCAGAATGTCACACTACAAGACGACAACAATCCAAACCACACCAGTAAATGACCAGGAACCTGTGTAGCATTGCTTTGAAATTCCTGGGCAGAGGCAAACCCCAGAACTTGATCCCATTGGGATGGTTTGACAGGGAATCGAAATGGGCCGTACATACAACAAACCTCTCAAATATCTCACAAGGCCAATTTCAGAGACCTTTCTAGATTGTTACAAGATGTGTCTGACTCAAGTTATTTCAGCTACAGGGGATACGAGCTATTAGAGACTACAATCCTCTAACTGTGTCAGCTAGAGAATGTATTGATATATTTTGTTTAATCTGTAAAACCAAGATCATTTATTTTTCTTTGTAGTTTCCAATGATAAATAATAAAACACTAGACAGTAACATGGAAATATGTCCTAATAAATATATATCTAATGGGGTATCCTATTTGTTAAATAAAATAAATCAATCAGCAAGAAACTGTATATCGCACATCAACATATCATGGTTAGACTGATATTAATGGCAGCTCATGACTAATACTCCAGATTTTTTTTTTGCATAAACCATCAACGAGAAAATACACAAAATAAAATTGGCCATTTTGCAGTGGCTATAACATTAAACCGTGAAGTCCGCGTTGTTTTCATCATTAGCTGCTCGCTCCTTTCAAAATGTCAGCAGCCATCACTTAACACCTGAATGCAGGCCCTGTTAGACAATAGCAGCTGTGAACTTTTGGAGACCTCTGGTGCTGCTCATCTCAAAGGCTATCAGTGGGTAAAATACTGCAGTCATTAAAATGATAATGATACAGTCAGAGAGACTGAAGACGTATTGATCAGGCCCGACGCCTCTCACATCCCTGCTGCCTCACACTGATACGCGGCCATCTAATGAGGACTACATTGCTGCTTTTGTCTGCCCCGGCTATATACATACAGCATGATCTCTGTTTGTGCCTAAAGTCGATACAAGGGTTCTTTACCAACGCACAAAGGGATGCAATTATCACCTATTTCAAGCGTGGGCAATTTGTGATCAAATTGCAGACAAAGCCAACATTGTATTTTGCCTCAGTTGAGAGGAGCAGAAAAATAACATATGTGCAGCGCTGATGTTGGTGCTTATATATATCGTGCATGCTCATCAAGCTGTCACGGTAGCATTGCACACAGGGGATGTATTCACAGGATACATAAAGACGTGTTGTACATCACTGGACAGAAGTGACAGTTCTGCCATAACATCTACGAATGAGGTAAATTGTGACAAACTTGGACACAAACGTCGCCAGAAAAACCACAGAGAGACCCTAGACGTGACACACTAGGCTTACGGCACTTGTTTATCCATCCATCAGATTTTCTGTTTGAAACTTGATGAATTCAGGTGCCAGTAAACCAACCCGTACAGCACATTGGACAAAATGCATATCCACTCAAACATTTTCACGACTTTACAGCTTCACGCTTCTATGTAATTTTAGTCTGGGATCTTATGTTACGGAGAAATGCAAACTAACAAGTCTGTCGGAGCCTTTTGCTTACCAGCTCTACACACCAAGAAACCAAAAGTTTTGGGCCATTCTTAATTGCAAAATAGCTCAAGCTCAGCCATATCAGAGTGTCTGTGCGCATCCATTTCCAAGTTTTGCCACCGATTCTCAAGTTGATTTTGGTCTGCACTTTAAGTTGTTCTCCTGCTGGAAAGTGAGTCTCTGCCCTGGTCTTTTGTACCCTCCAACAGATTTTCGTCCAGCATTGTTCTCCGTTTAGTTGCATTTGAAAAGCATATTTAGTTGTTGAAGAAAACAATGCAACCAACATGATGCTGCCACCAACTTGTTTCGCGACAGAGATTTTGGTCACACTTCAATAAAGCACCTTCTATATTTTGCCAGGTTTCCTTGCATGACTTGGTGCAAACTACAAAAGGGGATTTTAATGCTTAATGTGCTGCCACTTTTGCAGAAAGACTAGATGTAAGGTTAAGATCAATAGCTATGTTGTCAACAGACTTTCTCACTTGAGGTTCAGATCTCTGCAACTCCTCCAGAATCAACATGGTCCTCTTGGCTGTCTGTCTGATTAATGCTCTTATTAACACCAGACACTCAGTCACTCACATGTGGACTGTAGTTCTCAACTGGTAAAACTGTATTTCTTAAGGAATATCGGACTACTGGGTTCTGAATACAGATGCAGGCCACACTTTCAGCTTTCTTTGGTTGAGTGTGTGGTGGTGGGGAGTGGAATTATGCATAGCCACTTTTACAATTATCAATAATTTTGTCATGGTTAACCACAGAAAAGCACAATAAAATACATTCAAAAATTGGACTGTAACATGAAAAAAATGTTGAGAAGTTTAGGACGGGAGGAATTTGCAAGGCATGTTAAAGGTGGTCTGAGATGGGCTAGTTCAAGCGAAAGGTTGATCTGTCTGGATGGGTCGGTGAGGCGGTTGCTATGGCAAAGACAGGAGTAGTTGAAGGGTGATGCACCTGAGCTGATGCAGTTAGGAAGAAAGCACTTGTGTGTAAGATTGTCACTTGTGCTTACTCGAGGGTATGGCCTAGAGCTTACATGCGTGCATAGATGACATCACTTCTGCTGCTCCCTCTTCAGTGTTCATCCCCGTCCTCTGCAGGGATACGGCTGCATTAGTTGCATTTGAAAAGCATATTTAGTTGTTGAAGAAACTAAATTAGCATGCACAGAACCTAAAATGTGTACATTGGATGTGTGGAGCTAACGTCAAACCCCACGTATGCAGACAGAAAAAAAAAAACATGTATGCAGACAGGAAGAAAAAACAACAACTCTGCAGAGCTGATAGATGCAAATAGACTGATAACAGTGACTCTAGTGTAGACACGGGGAATTGGAGATAAGAGAAAACAAAGATGGATCTAAAATAGATGAAGAAGAAAAGGCTGCAAATCGTCTTAAAAGTAAAAGCAGCATTTGCAGGTGGAATGCAAATAGTCCTTCAAATATCTACAAACACATCAGGATGGCCATACATGACTACAGTTGACCTACAGGAGCACATCTTCTACGGGTTCAGTCCTAATCAACCAAAGACCAGATGAGAAAAAGATCTGGATGAGGTGGGATGGGTGACGGTATCATTACCTATTCCGGCCAGATGGGGGCTCCTTTTTACATTTATTTTCCCTCTTGGGCTTTTCCACAATTCCTCCGACATGTTTTTATTCTGATTATTTTCATATCTGCCCACAAGATTGCTTATTTGTGTCTTGTATCTTTTGCTTTTTACTTTTACTTCCTCTCTTCCCTCTTGCTTGGATCTCTCTGTCCATCGCACCCCCATTCTGTCTTCCTTCCCCTAAGATGGTACGTTTTATGCTAGAACTGCAATCTTGTCCAGACGCTGGTTTTACTGCAGACGTGCACAAAAATGTCCCCAATAAAAAACTGTCGGAGAGAACAGGAATCTCAGTCTAGTGGCATGCATTTGAAAAAAAAAAAAAATACACTGAAGCAAGATTTAGCAGACAGATCTCTTTTTTTAATGTAGTCAGGAAATGGGCAAAATTTAGATGAATTACCAATTCAAACATGCACGGATTATTTAGAAAAGAGCTGATCTAAAGAGTCAGGGATGCTGATACTCATGAGAAGACCGCAACCTTGTTGCCAGGAGATGCACCGGGCTTTAGCAGGGAAAGCAGCCAAGGGGAAAAGGAGGGAAGGACACAGAGGAAGGAAGTCAAATGAAGAGTGGATGGAGAAAAGAGTTGGACAGGGAGGACACACGAGACAGAGGTGATAGCTACATGCGACGGAGCCCCTGTTGCTTAAAGGACAACACTGTAGTAGGAAAGCCAACACCTCTCTGCTCTCGTAATGTCAGGGATTTCACATAACATCACCTCAGCGCAGGACTGTGCTCCACTTCAGAGCACAAACACCTGTACACACATTCACACATACAAATGGCCGCTACTGCCCTTAACAACAAGACGGGAGGAAAAAAGAAAGAACAGAGTTATACATGTACTAAAAGAACAGATGAGATAAGTGTTTTTCCCTTTACTGTTTTTTTTATTCCTCTCTATAAATAACACAAGTATCATCGCAGGCACATTGGAAGCCTCGGTGGAAACCGATGACAGTTTGCCGAACAGCACCTCGTCATTACAGAAGCTTGTTTAAGTGTCAAACACGTGTTGAACACACTTAGGAAAGTAATTATTCAAAAAAAGGAAAAAAAAATCTACTGAAAGTTCTCATTTTTATTACTGACACAGCGTGTTACTGTTCCAATTATACCATGCTATTTCGAGCCCGTGAGACACGAGACGGAAACTCTTTGCTCTGTTTAAATCAGTCCTTTTGTGTCTGGCGCTTGCTGTTTTGCGAGTAATGGCTGAATAAATAACAGTGGGGCATTGCTGTCGAGTCTCCGAGCTAGCAGCGGATGCAGACAAAGACCAACCAGCTTGCGATCAGAAGACACACAGCTTGATGTTGCTGGGGGAATTTGTGAGGTCAGTAAATAGGCAAAAGAGTTTGTTTCAGTCCTCATTGGCATTAGGTCAGAAACCTTTGATATGGGTGGACTTATGTTTCTAAAATCTAGTTTTTAATGTTTCTGAAATGCAGAAAATTTACCATAGATGAGTACAGTAGTAGCTTAAAATGATCTGCACATTCTTTCTTTGGTACAGTGGTTTTCTGCCCGCCTCCACCTTAATTTCTCCCTGCCCGTCTTATTGAGAGAACGAAAAACTCCAAAAATCTTCTACAGCCTCAGAAGTAGATAACAGTCATTGGTGCTGAAGTACAAAACTGTTCACTTGACACACTGTAAGGGTCTCATTTACAAAAGCTATAAATGAGGAAAGTGTTTAGAGTAGTAATGTCCCAATCAGATCTCTTTTCAAAACTTGAATTCTCAGCGTTGAAGTCAGTGTGGAAAATCAGCCCCTGATGCTTGTTACCCTCGGTGACTTTGTGAGAAGCCTCCCTTGCGAGCAGTGCAGCCACGTTTTGCAGAGCAAGTTTTTGTGCATCTTACAAAACAATTACATTTTATGATAGACTGCATATTATTTTGTTAATCTGACAAATCTTTATTTTACCTGATTTTAAGATTTGAAGTATTTTTTCACAATGTCACTGTGAACAGCTCTGTTTCCTTTAATAACGGTAAAAAATAATAATAAAAGAGGGACGGCTCTAGCATACTGATAGAGGTTCACACAACACAGCTGAAACACGTTATCGAACATTCCTACGTTGAAAGCAAAGCCTACACAGGATTAACTGGAACAACATAGAATGTATATTTTAGAGGCCAAATCATCAACATGTCGTAAAAACAGAGGAAAGCAGCTAAAGTTTGTTCACTATTTCAAAGGGTTCAGAATGAAAACAGGGGGACTTCAGCAGGAACAATATGTGCATTTATGCAAGACTGTAGCTGGATGGGTTGCATTAGATGCATCTTTAGGAGCAAACAAACAAAACTAAGGGTTTCAGGGGAATTGCTTTAAGTGAATTATATCCTTTTTAGTGTTGCTAACCTGTGTAAGAGCAGCAGAATTAGGCTATTTGGCAAACTGGTTTAGAAAATATCTGTTGTCAAAAACAGGCAGTAGACTGTATCTATAATGCCATGGGTAATTGTACCAAAAAATTGTACCAAATCAGTATTCCATGGAGACCATGGAATACTGATATGAGGGTTGTTTACTGTATATACATGGCAATCATTTCAATTAAGTATCAGACTGGGACTGTGTATCTGGAAATGACTAACATGAACGCTCCTGGACCAATTTTTGTGTGTGCATTTTTTATTCTTATTTCATCTTTGCTAAATAATCTTTGTGTTGATGCAAATGCTAGAAATATAGCCCAGGTTGTGCACTTCTGTGTGAATTTAAACAGTTTTCCTTTCATATGTCATTTAACCCAAAACGATCCATCTATGTCTTTTTGCATGTTGTTTGTTTGTTGGCCTGCCTCTTGCTTGCCATTTTATACATATTATACATATTTATACATACTTTAATTCCCTAGTATAAAAAAATCATAATTCAGTGCATTATTTTCTCCCACTATATTAAGATATCTTTCATGTTCATCGTAGAGCTACATAGTTCTAAATAGGAAATTTAAAAAAAGTTGAAAGATTTAATTAAAGATTTAATTAGCCACTGTGCACAGCTAGAATAAGAATCAATATTGCTGCCAGTTTTTGACACTCCCAGGCATGGATAGTCAAACTTTTATACACTTGTGTGTATAATAGCTAAAAGCCATATGTATGTAACTTTGTGAAAATTATTGAATTTGTTTATATTCAATCAGGACTTAAGTTAAATGAACTGAATTTACAACTGTTTTAACCCAATCCCACAAACAAATGCACACACATTCATACACAGATCTGCAGAACAGTAGGAACCTGGGGTTAAGCATTTTGCACAATATATGATAGGAGACAGCTAGAATCAAACCTACAACCTTCTGACTGCAAGACGACTATTCTTCCCATCAAGCCACAGCTGCCTCAAAGTAACCAAGTCCTTGTACACACGTAGCTGGGTCTTTATTGAAAATATTATCTTCCCCACATGGTTTTTTTAAAATAATATTGCACATACAGAATCATTTTTAGAAAAGGTTTCATCCACACAAACTTGTAAATTCACCACTGACCGTTGTTTTAAACATAGCAGACACAAAGGGAGC
Organism: Fundulus heteroclitus; assembly: GCF_011125445.2. Classification (NCBI taxonomy): domain Eukaryota; kingdom Metazoa; phylum Chordata; class Actinopteri; order Cyprinodontiformes; family Fundulidae; genus Fundulus; species Fundulus heteroclitus. Next base: position 25,580,398 of record NC_046362.1, on the reverse strand, counting down.
AGTGTCAGCCAGTCAGGGTCCTTCAAAATAAAAGCAATGTTGAACAGCATTGTGCCTGTGTAAAAACAGGTGACCTTCATGCGCTTTTTCTCCTTTGCACCTCAATATATTGGAACAGCTGTAATGTTTATAACGATCCACGTACTCTCTTACTTTGAAGTCTCAATATCGTGGTGAAGACAGGAAATGCTATGCAGTGCTGAGGTAACCAAAGGACCAGAGATGCCCTAGGTTAGTGAATTTGACCAGTTTAATCACAACACCACAACACCAAAGTAGAAATCAGCACCTCTCTGACGGCATTCATTTTTCACTCCTCTGTATGGCTGAGTCTATAACAATGGCGGCAAATGTGATGTCAGCACCATGATGCACCGGACCCTCTTACTCTGTCTTGTCATTTATACGCGCAGGATCAAAAACAGAGTTTTTTTAGGAATCTCCACTTTGGCCAGAGTTTTAATGATCATTAGTTTTTAGGGATGTAAAATGCCGTTTATATGAGGGTGAAAGGCATAAGCGCATAAAAATGTATCCATTTTTCCAGATATCCTGCTATGTGTGGACTAGGCCTAAGGCATTTGTGTCAAAAATGTGAAAAACAGTGATGGATAACATTAATATGGCAACCTTCAAAAGTGGTGCCTTATACGGGCAAGTGGAGCAATGTATTTACCAAAGACTTTGGACAAAATATAGATGTAAAAAACAACTGATACATAGGGTCTAACAAAACCTAAAAATTTAAGTAGCTACTTTTGGCTCATTGCCATTTACCATCTGGTTTTGGATTACTTGGTTGGTGAGTAAAATGAGTGCAAAAATAAACATGAAATATAGTGGTTTAACTCTTCAAGGCAAGCAGGAAAGTGATGCAGAAAGAAAAACAAAAGCAGCATTGTGAGTGCAGAAATAATGAGGAATTTATAGAATAACTCAGGCTCAAGTCACTTTTCTTACCCCAAATGTATGACCAAGCAGATACCATTGAGTTACAGTTGACAAGAAAGTGATTAGGAAAGCATATGGGGCATGCTTGGAGTGGATTTACTCTGTATTACATCCATGCCAATCATAGGACTTTGCTGTAAGCAGCTGGAGCCCTCATCTTCTCCCAATGGCTTCTTGTCACCCAGTCGGATCCCAGCTCTGACAGTCCCTCAGTCTTTACAAAGCACACGCCTCTCCAACAAGCAAACATAGACTCACACACTAACTGGGAGGGAAGGAGAAAAAAAATTGTTTACCAAGCCAGAGAATCCCAAACGGCGCCGCAACCTTTCAAAGGTTGTTTGAAGTTCCCACACAGCTGTGGATGCCGTCCTCTTATTTCTTTTTCATGTAAGAATTTTCCCTCCGCTTATTCCGCCACCTTGCTAAGCACACTGTGACACACTCCCTTCTGCCTCCCCTCATCCTTCCTCTAGCCCCATGTCTCTGTCCCGGTGATCATAGGGATAAAGTTTTATCTGGATGAACGGTAAACTTTAAAAAAAAGTTTTGCAGGGGTAGTTTGGGAAGACTTGTACAACAGCGAATCACATGTAGAACCCAGCAGACAGGTGTTTAATTAGCATCCAAACTTCTACGTGTGTATACACATACCACATTTCACTTTTGACTTACAGTTGAACTTTTATTTATTTATACATATTATGACATGTGACAAACACACCTTGACCTAAAAAAAAGTACAGATTCAAACAAACCAAAGTTTGTTGTTTTTTCTTGTAAAAAGTGAAAACTTGTAATCCAGGAGGAACAGCAAGTTTATTCCTTTGCGTTTTCCAGCATCCGATCCCTAAAGATACTCCTGAGGAGCATAGAAGCTTTGAGTTTTTTCTCTTGGTTTTAAAACTCTTTGCAAAACTATTCTTGTAAAAAGTTTAGACTGCATTAGAGACGTTACTGTGTTATATAACTTAAGGAGGCAAACTTTAACAACATGCTTTAGAGTCCAATTTAGATTACTGAGTAAATCAACTGGTAAAGGTTAGATGTACTAATAAATGTCCACCTCTTAATCTTTAACAGGTATAAATACATAAATTCAACAAGAGTTCGAGCTCTTTTTGAAGCAGCAGGTAAAAAGACATAAATATGTTCATCCAACAGCAGAACTGCCTATTCTCACTGTGGAGCTCACATTTCAGTAAGGCTAACAAAACTATTTAGGTCAGGGGCAGATTTTATTTTATTTATTTTTTTATTTTTTTTTTGTGGCCTCAGATGACTTAATACTAAGATTCATACACTGGAGTATTTTCTTGAACAAAGACCATGGCTCTCATTAACGCCGCCGAAATCCTTTAGTACCGCTTTGTCTGAATATTTTTTTAAAAAGTGTTTTAGAGAAATGAGCAGTTCAATTCACAAGTTATTTTCAGTTAAACTTCATTTTCAAAAGATACAAGTAGTCCATCCTTGATGAAAGCCTTCAGACTTCAATTGGTGCATAGAGTCCATTAATCATCCTTGCACAGATCCAGTCAAGAGGTCTACTGAAAGCCATTCCCAGTGAAATGGTAAAAAATAGGAATATTTGAAATACATTTCTTGGCACAGTTATGTTTCAACAAGTGAATATTAATATATTTTGAATTTAATAGTTTGTATACGACATTGACAAGTCCACTTGTCCTTTTTTTTTTTCGTATAAATTCCATGAGTGGCGGGGTTTTTTTGGGCTAGTTTCTGAATGTGCAGTCACTTATTTGGGCTCTATATTAACACTTCAGTCAGTCAACCTCTGCATTTGTTTTGAATCCCAGTTCCCTTCTTCAAATAGCTCCACCTGGTAATAATAGCTGCGCCGATATAGACTTTCGTTTTCTCCTAGTTATTAGTTATTTTACTTTTCTTGGTTACTTTCTCTTCCCTCTCACTGGGCAAACAATATGGATGGTCCTCCATTTCAACAGAAAATGGCAAATAGAATGATCTCCGGTCGCCTTTGCTTGTTTATACTCCTCCTCTACCGACAGCATGTTATCATATAGAAGACAGATTGGAAAAACGCGTATGGCTGACAAGTTGGTCTCCTTTAGGCTACTGAAATCAGAAATAGCAAAGCAACATGGCACCTCCCAGTGTGGGTGCACCAGCACCCAATTCTATGATATGAGAACATTTTCGCTTTTGATGTGACGTTATTAGACTTTGCCAGAATATGTATTTATAAAAGCAATATTTAATTTTTTGCTTATTAAAAGCAAAACTTGCTAAACACTGTCCCTTTAAGCAAAATCCAAAACATGTCCATATTAAGGGGAATTTTAATGACATGCCTTCCTTGCCCTATAAAACCTTTTATCACACAAGCAACATTGGTTTTACAAGCCAGGCTTGAGTGTAGTGACAGCGATGGTGTCAGAAGGTTTACAACCTGCAAAACCATCAACCTCTCGAGCTGTCATGCTTTGGAACGCAGTGCAGTGTCAGGCCACTCTAAGGTTAACGGTGTGGTGTCACACCGTTAAATTCAATCGGCCTTTTATTGCCTTTTTTTTTTTATCTGTCCCCGAGGGCATTCTGGATTTAGTCTGTGAGAGATCTCTGAAGAAAAGAGCACTGGACTGTGTAAGAATAAAATAGGGAAGTTGATGAATGTGGAAGGCAAATTGATATCAACATTTATTCTTATTCAGATTTGCAGAACCAATGTAAACAAGTAAAAATGCAACTTATTAGAAAGTACACAATATATAGAGAGATCAACGTGTAGGCAGAAACATAAACCTTGAACACTTTTAAGAGTTTTGTAAAAAATGTAAGGGAATTTTGAGAGGCAAGGACATAACTTCAGGAATATATATTAAACTGGGGAAAGCAGGTCTGACAGGCAATGATAATCAAACCTCAATTCTATATCCCATTTGCATTCTTTATTTTAATATTGTTTCTCTTATTTCAAATTTATGCTGTAAGCACCAGTCATAATACTTCAGTTTTTTTTTTTATACAGCTACCCCATAACAGATGCAGGCCATTTTAAGAAATTGGTTTTCATCTTTACTTTTATAAACTTTTTCCTCATACTATTCCATAAATTTCAAACAACATCTAAAAATAGTTTGTATAGAATAGTGTATGTTGTGCTCATTACCAGCCCAGTATTTTGATCAAAATCATATTGTTTAGTAAAAATGTTTAGTAAAAAGCAGCATAAAGCAATATCATTAGCAAAATAGTGCATTTTAATATCTAATACAATACATACATCATGTATGCACCATATTGAAAGCCCAGAACCTTGTGGTACACCACAAGTACCTTTTACTAAACCAGATTTAAAATCATATTTTAATATTGAAATCTTAAAGTAATCATTTATCCAAGAGTGTGCTGTCTGTCTAATATAATATCTCAAGTTTTTCCATGAACAATCCATAATCTGCACAGTATAAAGGACCCAATTACCCACTGCAACTGCAATTAATTCAACTAGTTTCATTAACTCTATCGGGGCAGACCTGTTATGATGATCATCAACAGGGAAGAAGATGGAAGAAGCAAAGAAACAAAAATTGCTTTGCAGCAGAGACGAAAAGAAATCATTGTCTACAATGAACTATGTATTTATAATCCTGAAATGAGAATTTCTTTCAGATCTTTTTCCACTCTGTGAAGAGCATAATATTCAATTATATTAAGCATTGCAGAAACACAATTTCTTATTAAGCAAGAAGAGGAAAAGAAGTTACAAATGAACACATTTAAGAGGTGTTAACTGCGATGTCAATTGTAATAATAAAAAAGCCAATAAAAAAAAAATACGGTTCATATCTGAAAACAATAGCTTTTGAATTAAAAGACACGCAGCTTTAGCTGTGCAATTGTGATGCATATGAAAGGTATGTTTCTCTGTGCGTGTAATCTAAAACAGGTCTGGTATTTTAAGAGATTAATCCAACCTCAGCTTTAGACGTCACTCTCTAATCTGTCAGAGTTAAAACAAGATGCTCTCTGTAACTGGCTCCTGACCACAGCCAACTGCGAAATCCCTTTGTAAAAACACTATTTATACAGTGAGATCAGACTTGGGAATGTTACAGAACATAGACAAACCAGTCATTATTCACAGCTTGATTTGTCAGAAACTTTGGCTTGTTAACATGAAATAAACACAGTCAACAGCTCCACGGATTTCTTCTTATGCTGAGGTTTACACTCAAAAAACAATCATGGTTCAGTGCCATCACAATACCTCCTTCTATCCATCATCATATGTTTAATCTTATTTGCAATGTATACTTTATGTTGAGTATTTTGTAAAAGGAACTTTTAAACTGCAACATTCAGACAGAGGCTGCCAGATTCCCTGGCCTACCAACCTGCAGCATGCCAACACATGTCGGTTTAGTGCATGCTACCTCTATTGCAAAGAAGCTCCCAAAATAAAAACAGCAACTAAGCCTAACAGTATTCAAATAGGTTCAGACATATAATGAATCAAGTGAAAGCTGACAAAAAAGACAAAAAAAACAACAAAGAAGTATGCAACCAGAGCGAGCTACTGACGTGTAAATAAATAAAAGTCAAATAATGTCGCTGTGCACCTTTAAGCTCTAGTGATTTGCTCCTCCTGTGCTCTGTGATAATCTTTTTGAATGTTTCATTGTGGATAGTAGCCTGATAAAAGACCGTTGCACAGATTACTTTCCATAGTTTGATGCATGCAATGGAAACTATGTATTTTTTAGTTATGCAGACAGTCATTTGTCTGATGCATAATTGTGAACTTGTAGTTCACATCTTGAAACTTTTGATTCTTTTCCTCTGCAACAGTCTATGAAGAGATATTTTTAAGTTTCATCCTCATCACAATTATTTTTTGGACATTTTTTGGTTATGACATAACCCCAGGAAAATACAGCACTCGCAGGAAGTCTGTTTACGGACATGAGTCACAGAACATCCTCTGAGCTCTCTAAAAGCTTTTTATATCACAATTTTTATTACTTTGTTAGAATAAGCTACAGACTCTTAAAAATTGTGATTAATAAGACCTCCACCATCAAAATAATTATTTTTGTATAAATCATTTCACTTGATTTTTCAGTCCATTTAATATTCCAATGTTTATTTTCCTCAATGAAATCAGAATGTGTCATCTTAAAGAAGCACCAGGATGGGAACAGTAAATTCTACTGAATTAATAAACTACACTTTGATAAAGCTGAAAGCTTAGAAACAGCTGAATTTCCTGCCCTTTTTTTCTCTATACATTTCCTCTCTAATCAGGTTACAGCTAAGTTTCTGTGAAATCATTTCCGACCACTCTTGATATACCATTATTCCTTCATAAATCCCCTTTAACATTTGGCCCTTCCCCTTCTACCCTTTTCATTTGCTTTTCTGCGGCGGTCTCCCTGTGACCAGCGTCTTCTGCTTTTCTTTGTCCTCTCTCCTCCAATTACCTTCAATCACCTCACCTCGCTCCGACCATCCGATCGGCCCGCTGCCCCCGAGCTGTGTTGCGTGCTGTGCCGTGTTGTCACGAGGTGAGGTCAGCGGCTGGCATTTGTCGAGCCCATACAATCAGACATGCTGTTCTCTCTGACCTGACCAGACCTTCTCACATGTACATAGCTCCTCTAAGGAGGAGAGCTGGCAGAGTATATCCCTGCAGAAAAAAAAGTCATGACCAAGTAAAGGAAAAATACCCAAATAACTATTTAATATGTTCCCCATTCAGCCTGAAAGGTTGCTGTCTGCTAAAACAAACGTAGCTGTGTAGTTATAGTTATAGTCGTCATCATACAGACCGGGTTCCCTTAAGTTCCCAATTCCATTCTTTTCAAGACCTACTATTCCAATTAGTTTTGTCAATATTAGAAAGGTTATGTATGTCTAAACATAATAGGTTTTACCTCATAGAGTTTTATTTTCTGCATTGTTCCTGAAACAAAACAATGCTCAAATGGGCCTCAAATTGCCCTTTTGAGTTGGTCCAAAATCTATAACCAACAAGTCAAATCTGGAAGGAATTATCCAACAGTAAGTAAAGATTAATTAATGTGCAAATTTTTTTGATGCCTTCATTCTATTTAGCTCCAAGCCATCTGCTCTAAACCCAGGTTAGCCATCATAAATCCCAGGTCTAAGAGGGGCTAGGTGTCTCAAAAGCATTAAAAGTTTTTTTTATTTTGTTAATATGTTAAATGGGTTTCATTTACATGTGTTTTTTGTCTAAAAAGCTGTGATGTGATAAATTAAAGAAACAATGACATTTACATATAAACAAATGTAAAAATGACTTAACCTTTTAAATTTTTTATATTTAAGCTGCTCTATATAATGGAATAAGTTATGAAGTCCATAAACTTAAATATTGTTCATTTTAACCAGACATGGAAAATGACAAATGCAAATGTCACTTTTCCAGACTTCAAACATCCTATATATATGTAACCTATGCTTGGCTGAATGAGAGATCATCTCTCCTAGGGATGGCCAATATGGACTTAAATTTATATCACAATATTTTGTGGTATTTATTGCAACAACGATAAAACTGACAAGTAATTAAGAATCATTATGTTAGGCTACAAATCTATACCATCAAACCACTACAAAGAAAGACCGCTCTGAAAATTAAATTGTCATCATCTTCCGCACACTAGTCACAATATTTAAAGCAATCGTACCTTTACTTAACATCAAAGAGTAGCAATAATACTTTGAAATGTTGAAAATTGGCTTTTACTCCAAACAACAGCAGAATAAAGTCACTGTACAAAGAATGGACTCAATACGTCTCAATGTGTCTGGGTATGTGCAAGCGTGTGTGTGTGTGTGTGTGTGTGTCCAGTATTGCTGCCACTGGGACACCTAAGGTGAAGCACCTGATCTGAATCACGAGTGTCTGATTGGCTTGAGAGTGGGGCTCAGGTGCATCTCACTGAACTGAGAAGAGTACAACAGGGATCCGGGATTCCCCGCTCAGCCAAACACACCCGCACACACAAACACACACACACACACACAGACTAGTGACTTAAAGGCAGAAGCTGAAGCAGACGGTGGCCATGTATAAATCAATTCCAGACAATATATACTGTACACCAGCACACAAAGCACCACACCGCAACCCTTTTCTATCTGAACCACCAGGTAGCAAACACACACACATATAGAAAACTCAGTGGATGCAGACACACACACACTCTCTGAAAATTAAAGTGTTCCTTTTACCTTTAAAAATACACAAACAAGTACTGCAAAACTATTCTATTGTAGCTCACTTGTCAGATTTATCCCAAATAGCCAAAAATAATTTATAGATAATCAGTGGTTTTCAGAAATATACACAACAATAAGTGCCACTCAGTCTGTCTAAGAAAGCCAAGTTTACAGAGCCACTTTATGCACGGTGTGGTCTTGTCATAAGGAAACATTAGAAAAACTAAGAAAATTAAGTGTGAATGAATTACTATACGTTTGCATTTAACAGGCAAGCGGGGGAGATTGCTGCTGAAAAGAAAAGCCACATACTGATGTAACAAGTCTCAGTCATGTCTTAAGTCCCAGAGAAGAAAGTGAAATTGTATTTCCCAGCAGAGCTTTAGCCCACCGCTGGCAATTCCCTTATTTATTCGTTTTTACCCTATTCTTACATCAGTTCCTACATCTCACCTCCAAGGTACATCAAAACAGCACATATAACCCTAAAGCAAAAAGGAGAATATGTGAAGGCTGCATTTCAAAACAGTGTACAGAACTGCAGAGTCCACAGCTTAGTGTTTGGGAACCTTGTTAGATTTAAGAATATTCAGAGGACCCCTCATTTTTTTTTCTTCTTTTAATTAGGAGTTTTAATTTAAACTTTTTGTATAGTCCACTTTAAGTCCACTGTGGACAGCTTATATATATATATATATATAGTATAGATCATATATATATATAGTATATATATATATATATATATATATATATATATATATATATATATATATATATATATATATATATATATATATATATATATCTTTAAAAGCTACTGAGAGACATCCTTGTCACACACAGGACCAATATTGCCATGCCAACTAGAGCTGAAATGGACAAACTGCAGAGGTTGGAAACACTTCTGGAGCCCTGCAGGTATATTTCTCAGCATCTGAGCGCATGTGTGAAAGGAAATGTGTTTGCATGCGTGTGAAAATCTACCATGAACATGTCAAGATCATCATTGTGTCAATATAAATGCAATACTGCTGAACTGAAGTTATACTAAAGAGATAGAGATTAATCATGATTCAAAATTGTATTTGTTGCTCAGCAATACAAACACCATAAGCATTAAAAAAATAACAACGGTATATTATTTTATCAGCAGTGGTAAAAATTGCTTTTTCTGATATAAAAGCAAGAAGGTAATGTATAAGAAGTTAGACATTTTGGATTCAGGTTTTTGTCCAAAATACACAGCAGAGTTTTTATTCTGGTATAACCACTGATGCGGCTGTATACACTAATCCATGAGTTAACATCTTGAAGACAAATGGTTACCATTCCATTACAATTCCTCATGTAGAAAAACCTCTGCGACGACTACTGGTACCTGTGTGATTGATGTCAGAGTCATTACGCAAGTCACTTGTTGTTAAACAAGAGAAAGCATTTTAACATTAATGATAACAAAAACAAGAGGCCGCTCCAAGGCAAACACCTTAGACTAAAGTTGAAAACACACATTTATTACAGTTACCTACCAGGTTGAATAGAACATTACCTCAGCAGGACTAAAAACATCACAATTTCACTGTTATTTTTTTATCTATCTCAATATAATTAACAATTCTGGATCTTTATTTAATGAGCAACATATTATTGCTCAAGAAACAATCAATGTCAAAAGAAGCCATAGTAGTTTGTTTCTAAACCACCGACTTAATATGATGTGCAAATCTCTTTTACCCTAGAATATTTATTTTTATCTTAAGAACAAGAACTACTCCCACAAATAGATTTTGTGGTGTGAGACAGCGCTTTTTTCAAACTTAATCCTATTCTTCTATGAATTGAGCTCCATGCTTGACTTTATCTTCTACTCCCATTTCCTACCTTCCTTCTTTTCTTCTTTACAATCAAACTGAGCACCTTCCATCCTGCCTGGTTTGTGCCTGCCTCTGATTTCTGTTTTATTTCATGCCTTGCCAAATTTAAAAACTGTGCAAGATTGTATTTCATGGATAACTTAGAAGCCAAATTTGTAAACCCACTAGATACGTCAAATTCAGGCACCGTGTAATACTCCCCCTGCTAAGAATCAGGGTTAATGCTTGATGGCCTGAACGCTGAACTGATTGGTACAGGCAGCATTATCTTCACCGTTTCAACTGTGACTTCACACTCTGCACTTTTCTTCTCAGAGATGAGTTTTTTCTTGTTTTTGTTTTTTTTTTGAGAGTAGAGATAAGTTTTTCCTCAAACATGATTATGGGACCTGACATCCAGATAACCTCCCAGAAACAAATCTTTTGGAAATGGATTATGCTTTTGACAAGATCAGAGAACATTAACTGAAGCCACGGCAGTTCAGTCACTCAGAACAAAGTGGGTTTATCAGATGCACTCGCAATACCTCACAAGACAAAAAAAAAAAAAAAAAAATATATATATATATATATATATATATATATATATATATATATATATATATATATATATATATATATATATATATATATATATTTGTATCAAAAAAGTCCAAGCCACTGAAAGTGTATATACAAAGTGAAAATAGGAGATTCTGACCAGACTTGATCAACCCTGACTGGTGCCCATTAAATTGTGATCTGATCTCCTTCAAGGCAGTGAAGGCACCATATACTACCAAGTCGTGTTAATAATACTTTTCAGTGTGGATGCAGTTACAAAGTGAAGAAGACTCACTGAGATATTTAAAATGTTGTCAAAAGAAGCAGTTGTGGCAAAGCTTTTTTTTTTTTTTTTTTTTTAAAGGAAACATGTTTTGCAACATGTTAAAAACCAAATACAATAGGAAGGCTAAACCCCCTTTTGAGTTTTCAATGTCTTTCCCTTCAAGGCTGGTTCACACCGCAGGATAATTTGCCCGATTTTCGTCCTGATCTTCCCTGCCAACATGCCCCAACTGTCTGGGTGGCTCATAAGATAATCTTAAGTGCTATTCCTGCTGTGTGTGGTGTGTTCAAGCGGCCATGACAACAAATTTCCTTTTTCTGTTTGGCTGGAACAGGAGCCAGACACCACTGAGGCCGCTCGGTAGAACGTCGGGACTGCTTGGACCTCAAATCGGGGATATCCAACACGTTGGATTGTCTTGCCCTGCTATCCTAGCGTTAGTGGTGTTCCCTCAGGACAAACGAGCATGCAGCCTGTTGACTGTGACGTGTAGCCAATCAGAAAGTGAGGTGAAGGAAACAAAAAAAACAGCTCATCTCCTTATAGTGCAGCAAACGTAGAGCTCCCTGTTTGAGCTGTCTCCACTCATTTAATGCCTTTTCTTTTTGTTGCGATTTTCCGCTGTTAAAATTAGTCCACAAAGTATCGTCATTGTTCTTCCTCATTGTCCATGTTTATTTACTCTGAACTCACGTTTAATCTCGAGATGTTTTGCGAGATTTCCCCTCTGATATCTGAATGATCCTGAGCTAAATCTGTTTGTGTGTTGTTCTCGCAGTTCACGGACACCACACACTGTACGGGCAAAGCTGTTATAGCTAAGATTTTTTATCAATACGAGTGCCGTCTGTCAGGCTTTGAAAATTGGCCGACTATTTTAAAATCTCGCCAATTGAACAACAGTACCTTTACTGTCTAAATGAAACTAAAGATTTACGTGTTTAGTAGTGCTAGTAATGCTGATCACCATTATCAGGTGCTAAAGGCAGTCAATGTCAACGCCTATCAATTTGTCTTTGATTTAAAATCCTGTTTTATAGTAACTCCTCCTTCATACGCATTGGAATAAGCTTTTGTCTTAGCAGGGGCTTTGCCACTGCTTATGATATAATAATGTGTCCCAACAAGAAAAGATGGGAAAATATTTTAAATGTTGTACTTACTTCTTATTTTATACTTCTTAAAAAAAAACTGTCCCTATCAGTATTGGCAGATCGATGCGTTAGGAAAACGGCTCGGAAATCAGCCACAAAATTCCAAAATTCGGATGTTTAAACTGTGACTTAATCAACTTTTAAAAAAGAAACTTCCCGCATCTTGAGTTTATCTTTTCCAGAGCAGCACAACACTTGTGCTTGAGTCACACCTTCACAGCTGTTCAGCTATTATTAGGCTCTTATAAATCTGGCTGTAAAACATATCGGTGAAACTGAGTGTGCACAAGTGTAACGGGGATCATTACATGTCTGAGAGCTGGGCTAATTGACAGTAATGGGTTATTGCAGTGGGAGAGGTGACTACTGAAGGGGGCTGCTGGACCCATGTTGTTTGGCAGCTTTTGCAAAAGACCAGTCTGCTAAAAAGCCTTCATTACCACCACTTTTCACTGGCCCATAAAAAGATTAGGGTGTTTCTATGTGTGTGAAGAAACAAAATTGTAAAGACTTACAGCTACCATCATCAGCTAAAAAGGCTTTCATTGCCTTATATTTTGTGTAAAACGCCCGGCTTCCCAATCAAAATGGTCAGACGCTAATTAGACAAGTTAGAAAAAAAGACCTCCAGAATAAGTCACACTTTCTTATTCATCTCCATTCACCTCATCCTTCACGCTTAATGGCACCTTTGGTGGAAAAAGCTTTAAAATTATCTAATTAAATTTTTTTAATTTGTGTTATTGAACTGGGTGAAAAAGCACATCGCTGCAACAAAAACATATGCAGCACTTTTCTAATAACAGATTAATATGATCATTGTTTAGGAACTTTTAACTACCAATCTACTACTACTTCATGTTGTTTTCTTCTTCGCAAATGGTAACATCCTGTTGTTGATCAAGTGACGTGTGTGATTAGAAAAAAGGCGTTTTCTTTGTCGTTTTACGAAATACACCAATTTCGATACAACCAAAAAAACCACCTCATCCTAGCGTGATAACTATTAGTGCTGTCAAACAATTAAAATTTTTAATCGCGATTAATCGCATAATGTCGATAGTTAACTCGAGATTAATCGCAAATTAATCGCATATTTTATCCTTTTATTTCTGAAAGTGTAATAGCCTGTTTGGGCATTTTAATATGCAATTTTGCAATAAATGACACTAATAAAATACATGCTTGTACAAAAAATATTTTTATTTTGTTATTTTTCAAGCACTTTTCAGAATTGGAATGAAAACATCCTGGTGCCAAATGTTAAACTCTGGACTATAATGGCTATATGACTAAACATGACGCCCTGATGTTTACACAGTGTGTAAACAATTGTGTAAATAAATACCTGTTTTCATGCCGATATATATTTTTTTGCCTCTTAAACAAAGATAGACATGGTATTCTGCACCATGTAATCTACTTTCAGCAGTTATCACCGGTTATTGCACCATAAACTGCAGAAAATACGAGCAGAGTTGCTCTGTCTGCCTTTACTACCGTCGGCTCCTATGGCGGAGGGATATTTCAGCTGGATACACTCAAATGTAGTGCAGGCAGGCCACTTAATAACCCCTATTTCGTCACCTATTTTAGAGCCCAAATAAGCGATTTCACTTTCAGAAACCTGCCCAAAAAAAACGCAACCCGTGACTCATGAAATTTAGAAGCGCTTTTAGAAAAAAGCCCAAAGTCACATGTGTCCGAGGGTAAAAGAAACTTTGCGCTTACGCGCAGCGCGGGTCTGTTTTGCTACAGTTCTCTAGCACTCTTGAAACTACGGAAAGCGCCGAGGGTAAAAGAAACACAGTCCGGAGAGCGCGGCGGGGGGAAAACATTAGGGAACGGTGTGTGTGTTTTGACGCGCGATTAACGGCGACAAAAAAAATTGTCGCCGTTAAAATGGGTTTACGTTAACGCCGTTAATAACGCGTTTAACTGACAGCACTAATAACTATACAAATCTTTAGTGTTGTTTTTTTTTTCTAAATTGCCACGTTTCCAATAAGCAAATAAATTTTTCGGAATTGCAATTTGTGCAATTTGATTGACAGTGCACATGCAGCTTATGACTATTGTTTCTCTAGGTCAAAAATGTTGCATGAAAGACCTGCCTTTTTAACTAGTCACTCTGAAAAATGGTAAATACAAACGACCGTGCCAATCAACTTTAGCACACGTGTATTGATGTTTACAAGTTAAGGAACTCCTGCAGAAAACTAAACTTGCCCATATGTAGACAGAAATATTTCATAAAACCCTGCAACTTTTTAAAAATCTGGTTTGGTTATGTTGCCACCAAACATGGTTGGGAACAATAGGAGGTGTCGAGGGATGCAGAAAAGTGCCGTGTAGGGGTCAAATATTTAATAGCAGTTTTAAAACTTCTGTACACATCCAAATAAATGTCAATAATAATAGACGGTGCTATATATATATATATATATATATATATATATATATATATATATATATATATATATATATATATATATATATATATATATATATACACAAAAAAACAACCCAGTTTTGAATGACTGTTTCTAATAAAGTATACCACCTCTTAGCCAAATGGGCAATTAAAGGTAAAATGGGAAATTAAATTTTGCTTTTCAGTAAATTATGGAAAACTATTGAATGCTTCGAGTTCAGATCCAAAAAGCTGATTTTCCTTATGCATTACCTGGGAGCGGAGAATACTTATACACATAGTACCCAGTTAATTAGGTTTTTGCTAAGTACAGTGTATTTCCGGGGGGCTCTGGGTTCACGTAGTTGGCTTGTGTGCAGCATGGGGCCACAGAGGCAGTGACTCGCACTAATATAAATTACACCTACCAGCACCGCACCACAGCTCCATTCCATCTACACGCATACCGGATAACTCACGCTTTGTCAAGCTGGAAATTTATGATTAATTCCAGACAAACGCGCACAATCCACAAAGCCCCCCCACCCCTCCACAGTAAGCATTATATTCATTACATTTAGTTTGGGAGTGGTTCCCCACGTAATCGATTGAACTGTGAATTCAATGAACATTGCTTTCTAATTTGACTTGAGTAAGTGGGTGACAAATAGTCCGGCCAGAAATCAATGAAGAAAATTATGTAGACAAAGACGGAGGAAGAGGGGCAGAAAAGCAGCCGAATGCAAATGCATGGAGAGTGTTTGCATACTTCATACTCTTGACAATGCATGAAACATACACAGTGTCAGCCATGCAAATATAATTCAAACCAGATAATTTAGCCGAGAAAATCCTTTATTTTATCTTGTTTAATCTCTGAGTACAATCTAATAATACAAACAATATAAGCACATTTATATATGAATTATTGATGTATTGTATAACTTTGTTGTCTGTCATTCCTTTTCACAATATGAGGTACAACTAGATAAAGCTGAAACAAAAACCCAATTAAAGCTGCATAGATACCAATATCATGCGCTCGATAACTGCAGGAGACCAAATATTCTGTTATTTCTTTCTCAGCAGGCTTTTGTCTAAAGGAACAGCGCACGAGTGTGTGCTGGTGGCCAGCTGTGATCTCACCCTGTAAAATCAAACTCATTTATATCAAATCCTGCCGATGTGTTTTATTTCCACCCATGTGTTCAATCAATCCTGCCAATCATTCAGGAGCTACTCTAACGCAATTAACACATTAGGGCGAAAACAATCAATTACAGGTCAAAGTAATCCGATTTCCAGATTTTATTTTCATGTAAATCTGCAGAAAATGTGGTAAAAAAAAATAACTGAAAAAAACGAAAGCCTCCCAGTGACCAACTTTTAGTTAAGCTGGTTAAAAATACAGATGTCCTTAAGATATGCAACACCTTTACCATAAGCAAAACAGTAAATCCTAGTCGATAAAACTCAACACTTCACCTTTTGAGCTTGCAACAAATCTCCACTCCTTTGTCAACACACTTTCTCTTTCATATTTTCACCAATAATGTTGAACATCCGGCCTCGTTTAGTTCTTATTCTGACTCTGGTGTGCCATGTCGGCACCTCTGGCATGACAAAATAGTTATCTGCCTGATTTTAAACCCAGTCCACACTCTTTACAAGTGACCCCTGTGAAACGAGTCTTACTGTAGCAGTTTATTCACAGTTAATTTCTTCAGAGGACAGGAAGTTGCCTATGAGTAAATAAATACATCAATGTTATATTGAGCTTGACAATATTCATATTCTGGATACAAGTGGCCAAAATGAGCTTCCTCCAAAAGGGTGGCCAGGCTCAGCCTTATAGGTTGAGGAGATCTGTTGTCAGGCAGGAGCTCAAAGTAGAGCTGCTGCTTCTCCGCACCAAAAGGAGACAGTTGAGGTGGTTTAGGCATGTGATCAGGATGCCACCCTGGGCACCTCCCTTTGTGAGTTTTCCAGGTGTGTCCCACTGGCAGGACACCCTGGGAAAGACCCCGAGGATCTGAAGGGACTACATATCCCATCACTTGGGGGAGGGATGTCTGGGTTTCACTCCAGGACCTGTTGCCCCCCACAACTCAATGTAATATTAGCATTTTATTGTTACGAAAGAAGGAAAGAAAGAAGAAAGAAAGAATTATTTTGTCATTGCAAATTAAATTTGTCATTTAAGTCATCCCTTACGGGAGCAGCGGGCAGCTTTTACAGCCCCCAGGGAAGCAAACTCGGGTTAAGGATCTTGCTCAGGGACCCACAGTGGCAGTCTGTGGGGATCGAACAGGTTACTTACAGCCCTCTTAGAACGCAAGTGTGTTGCTCTAACCACTAGGTCACCACTCCCTATGATAAGCCAGTTATTACAGATCTGATGCTAACCATTAGCAGTGAATGGGATTTTCCATTGACATAATAAATAAGGTGTTGAACTGGATGCTACCCTTTAGTAGCACATGCTAGATCTATTGTGATGGTTAACATACTGCAACATGTGCATAAATGTATTGTATTTTAGTTTGAAAAACGTTTTTCTGTCTCTCTGTCTTGGTGTGACGACAGTTTCACTGTCTTTTTACTTTAGGAGCCAGCTAGCTTTTTCCCCGTTTCACTGGAATACAGCCAAATAGCAAGAATGTTCAATGAGGGCAGAAAAATGACCTTAGTTGTGTGAATATGCGATCTGGTGATTATATTTTTAGATTAAGTTAACCAGCTATGCTTGTGAGAATTGCATTACTAATAGCAGCATCAATTCATATTCTTAATCATATTCATAACCATTAATCACTTCTCAGTCCCATGCAGAACAAATGTCATATAATGCAGTTTCCCAATGACGATGAAAACTATTAGCAGATAAAGAAGTGGTTGAAAATGTCCCGATTTCCATGTATATTGAAAAAAATAACTTCAGTATAATATTTTGCCTAAATAAAGCCATATTGATGATTCCCTCCATATCTGTAAACATCCAATGTGTTAATTTGGCTCTGGGCAGCTTCCAGCCTGATGGGCTTCTGGTAGCGCTGTGGCAGCTTTCCACAGACGAAAGTTAAGCAGGAATCGGAGGGATACAGTCCAACGATGCTTTGCACAGAAAAAGAATCGCACAATCTATCAGAGTGGGACACCTCTGGGACAGGCAGACATACAAAATATGCACACAAAGCCTTTGACAGGTGAATAGGTTGCCAAGGAAAAAAAAACACACATCTGAGCTAAGAACAAAAACGTCTTCTTTTGGTGGATGAGGAAAGTATGTGGCTGTGTGTGCTGCTCCCACCACTCATTAAGCAGCATGAGTCCTACTGCATCTCTATGGGGAGGGGGGCTAATCAGCTAATCATTCTTAGATTACAACCTTAATACTGCAACACATACCAGTGTCAAACATCTCTATAAGTACACATACACAGAGAGCGCCATTGTCTCCAAAGGGAGTTGCCCCCCCACTCTGAAAGGGATCTACAACATTCTTTGCTGGCATTAACGCACACTTTGGAGTATGGTTTCAAGAAGAAAAAAAAACACTGCAAGGAGATGCCTACCAAAAGTGTTTAGGGAGACAAGAGGAGGCGAAAAGGGAATGCTGAGGATATGATTTAATAAATAAATAAATTATTTAAACCATCAGGCCTCTGGTTGCCAAGCACCTCTCTTAGGGCTCGAGAACTCCTGCTTATAATTGGATATTGGACTTCCTTCCAAACAGACCGCAGATAGTTCAGATTATTCTCAGTATCAGAGTCCCTCCGGGTTGTTGGGTGATTAGCCTTGCCTGTTGACTCTCTGCACACATGATCGCACGCCCAGATAAAGGGAGACATTTTCTACGTTTTCCCGTTGACGCCATCATCCGCAGTCAGACTGAAAACCATGATCGTTTCAGGAGGAAATTAACAATCTCAGAGGTGAAAACATCCAGATATCTTGTATCACAGTTCCCCTAATATAGGTAAGAAAAATATTAGATGCGACGCTGGAAGACGCCAAATAAATTACTGAGGTAAGGTCTTAACTGTGATTTGTAAGTACATGCCAAACACGATAGCATCCGAAAGATGAGACTCTAGAGATTACTGGGGGAAAAATATCCCACTCCCAGCTACAACCTGACGCTTTGCTGGAATCCAAGTGTGACAACCCAGTATGAGTTTCTTTCCTTAGGCTTCAAGTTCAGTCTTGAAACTACATTGTTTACATGATAAAACTTAGATTTTCTGAGCGGATGATTTACTTGTAACTTTCATTTGGCAACATAAAAGAGCTGCATGATGGAAAGGGATGTAAATCTTTCTCCCTGTAAGGAAAATAACGCAGTGCCTTGAAAATACATTGACAACCCATTACCTTTTTCCCCCCATCTTGTGTCATCACAACCCCCAAATTATATGTATTTTTGATGCAGCGTCATGCAATTGATCAATTCAAAGTGGCGGATTATTGTGAAAAAGAGAAAAGAAGACGTGGGATCTCAGGATTTCTTACAAAATAAAAATATGAAAAGTGTGCCGTGCATTTCTATTCAGCATAATTGTTTTGAGTAAAAACTATTTCCAGTGAAATCAGTTGCATTCATAACCTTCATAGGACTATTGTGCTAAATACAATGGAAATAATGTTGAGTCTCTTGGTGTGCAAAGGTGGCAAAGTCAAACCATGTAAAATGCAGTTCCATACAGTGTTGGATCAGAGAGGCACAAAACACCTGTCAGATTATAATTTATAAAAGACATTTAAAAACAATGCATCATTCTCTCTCAAATGTAAAATTAAGTGTTACCCTGTGTTGGTTTATCACATACAATCCCAATAAATAGATTGACATTTGTGGTGTTGCTAAAATTGACAAATTCAGTGGGAATGAATATGCTGAAAAGGCAATGTTCCTCAGCAGCATACCTAATTGGTTTTTGCCTAATGTTGCATTGCAACTTACATTTTGAACATAAGCATCCCGTTGTGTATACACCAGCACTTTGCTTGAGGCAAAACCCTGCAAGATCTCACTCAAAAACATACACTTCCAGTCATTTTGTTTGTCATTCCGCTCTTCTCCTCACTCTGCCTGGCACGTTTCTCCTGTCAATGGCTATCATTCATACAGCCGTGCTTACTGTGCCCCACTCTGAAACAGCTGCCTGAGAGCTTTAGCCTCCAAGGATGGCAGCAAGAGTGTTCACCGCTTCCAAGGAAGGAACACAAAGACTCAGTCAGTACAAGACAGCTATCTGCTTCACAGCGTGCACAGAGCCACACTGCCACCAACACTGGTCTAAAGGCTTCAGTAATGAGCACCATTCACTCCCCAAAGTCAAGGGAAGCGAGCACAGAGGCTGGAAGGGTTAGGATATTACAGAGATAAAAAAAAGGTACTGAGTGGAAAGAGTGGACATAATGAGAATAAGAGGGTATGGAAGAGGCTGTGTTTGGTGCACAGCCCATTCCACTTTGTAAACTTGAGGTTTATTTCCCTGTTCAGCTGTTGTACACATTTCAAAAAGCCTTTTGGGAGCCCCGATCACAAACTCCAGACCTCTGCTAAGTCCTGCTGCCCGGGCCAGCTGTGACCACTATCCCATGGGGGGCAAAGGCTTCACCAGTTTAAATCAAATGGAAAGGCAACAGGGCAGAGAAACTGTATGGACCTGTCACGCTCCTACACACAAATACACAAAGAAGGCGACATGCATGGCTACACATACACACGAAAATCTATGGCAGCAATAACCTAAAGTGAGGTCAAGATTCAGATGAGAGCTCGGCAGCAAACTCCTGGGCATGAAAAATGCAAGAGCGGTCAAACAGATGAAGCAAAGTCACCCTGTTGGAGGACCAGCTATCAAAGAAGGAAGTAGACAGCAGAAGCTCGAGTCAATGGGTTTAGGTGGAAGAAGGTTACCAAAAAAAAAAAAAAAGAGTGCTGAAAATGACAAATATAGATGTGAAATCATTCAGTACAAAGTAAAGCAAACATGAGAGTGGAATAACTGTGCCTGTAAAATAACATTTTGCTTGGACACATTTAGAAATTTAGATGCCTGTTTAATATACACACACACACATATATATATACACACACACACACACATTATATATATATATATATATATATATATATATATATATATATATATATATATATATATATATATATATATATATATATATATATATATATATGCACACAAAGTGCTCAGTGAATGCCTCAGACGCTGGAAGAGAAGGAACTGAAGAAACTACCATGGGGCCACTGACAGATAGCTGAAGTGGCTTATATGACCAAATCCTACTAAACCTCTGGCAGAACCAGGCTCAACATGGCGGTCTTCTGCCAGACCGAAGCAGAAGGACAGCACTGAAGCACTGATCATGGCATCACAGGAGCAGGCCTTGATCACCAGAGCAATAGAGGTCCAGATCTACCATACCAGGCAAGATCCCAGGTGCAGGAAATGCAAGGAGGCCCCAGAAAAACATCCAGCATATCACAGCAGGGTGTAAGATACTAGCAGGGGAGGAAGGCATGGAACTCCATAACCAGGTGGCTGGTATGGTGTACAGAAACATCTGTTCAGAATACCAGCTGGAGACCCCCAGGTCAAAATGGGAGTCACCTCCCAAGGTGGTGGAGAACGACAGAGCTAAAATCCAGTGGGACTTCCAGATACAAACAGAAAAAATGGTAATGGCCAACCAACCAGACATTGTGATCATTGATAAGCAGCAGAGGACAGCCGTTGTGATCGATGTGGCCATCCCGAGTGATGGCAACATCAGAGAAATACCACTCCAGACTCAGGGGAAAAACTAGAAAGAGCCGAGAAGGTGAAGACAACAGTAGTGCCCGTGATCATCTGAGTACTTGGAGCAGTAACCCCAACTCTGGAGAAGTGGCTCCAGCAGATACCTGCAGAAACATCAGACATCTCAGTCCAGAAGAGCGCAATCTTAGGAACAGCTAAGATCCCTAGACAAACTCTCAAGCTCCAGACCTCTGGTAGAGGACACAAGCTAACCTTTTTCTTCTTTTTTTTTTTTTTTTACATTACATCAGACAAGAAAATTACTGTTTCAGATCAGTTAGGATTACCAAAAAATGTTTCGTAAATGACAAATGAATTAGACTTTTGGGGAATTAGTTACTATGCCTTTGATAATTGGAAAAGTCCATATGACTTCTGATAGGTTAACTAAAAATATTTCAGCATGGTGGATCCACACCCAGGGATGTATTTTAAGACACACTTAACTCACACTTTTATGTGAAAGTGTTTTGTCGTGGAATGTGTGCATAGACCCCAGATACACTGAAGATGTTGGCTGAAACTGGTAAGAGTGTCATTATCCACACTGAAGCAAGTCCTGCAGCAACATGGGCTGAAAAGGCACTTGGCAAGGGAAAAGGCTATACAGCAAAAGGAATATTAAAAGCAATGTTTTACTTTCCAAGTCATTATGGGACATTTTTTAAGAGAAATCTGCCAAAACTAAAACTCAAGTTTAGCAGAAGAGACCGGTGCATTACACAAGAGAGATGAAGTCACGAGGACCGAAATAATGAAGCAATATCTCAAGACAGCCAGGAGGTTAGCCGCAAACGGGTCTCCTAAATAGACATTTATTTCATGAATAATACAAAATTATCTCTCTCTTTAGTTTAGCGTTTAGCACACAAAACTAATTTTGATAGTTATACCTTACCCAGAGGTAGAAAAACTTACCTTGAATAAAAGCCTAACAGCAAAACAAAAAGGTTATGCTTTTATCTACACATTGTAGATAAATCTTCGTTCAACTACATATTACAAAAATTACATAAATAATCAATGGATGTATATCTGAGAGAATTAGAAATAATAGAAAGAATAAAAATAGAACATGTTAAGAATAGGGGGTGGAATTTCTCCATCAATTATTTCATTTGCAAGCTATCGCAGTTAGACCACAGCGGAGTTAATTAACTGCACAGATCTTACAGTTCCCCTCTTCAGTAAGGGTAATGTTACTGCTATAATTTAACCCAAACAACATATCTTTATTGCTTGAGGACTGAGGAAACAGCGTAAACAGTAGCAGCGCTGCTCTGACAAATTAGGAAAAAATACCACCTACCACTTAAGAGCTTGGATGTGACAACAAACATTGACATTGCTGCTAAACTTCAGCTCGCATTATGATTTTCTGCATCGCAAAGAGAAGTGAAATGAAAATGCAGCCAACTAAAACTGTCCGCTGAATACAGAACTCAATTTGACACGTATCGTAGTATTATCAGGCGCTGCGTCTTAGCTGAGTGCAGAACCGGTGCAGAGGAAGGTGAGCAGAAGCAGAACTGCCAGTGAACCATGATTGGAAAAACAAAATAATAAACAAAAATCACACACACACAATGAGATCTGAACATGGGGGAAAAAAGGTTTTCTTCAAGCTTCAAAATATTTAACTATCAGCTCAATAACAGACACAAAACAGAACTTACTAGCCTTGTCTGCCCTCCACTTGCCCATTAAATGTGTAAATTATGTAAACGTATGCCGTCAAATACACTCAAACATTTAAGGCGAGAGTTGAATCGCAACCACTTTAAAATCCAGCACCAAAAACAAAAGATGAAGTGAATAATTGACTTATAAACTGCTAAGATTAGTATTTTTTTCCCATGTAACTTACAATAATAATAATAAAGCCGTCTAAAGCCCTTTGAGCGCTTTCATATTTGTGGATAAGAGTAAGGAAGGCCAAGTAATAAATAAGTGTGGAGGAGGTTCAGTGGAGGGATTCAGTAAGGCTTTGTGTAGTTTGGCTGAAAAGCAAAGTCAACAGGCAAGATTTCATAAGATGCATTACGGTACACTGTGTCACTACCTGATCGGCCCCCTGAGCTGTCTACCAGACTGCCTGACTGTAATGTCTAAACTAGAAGTGCGTTCATGTAAAGCAGCCCGCGCCCGGAGTACGCGCTGGCAACCCTTAACCTAGTAAGTTAATCCAATATAAAAGTTACTTTTATTTTGGCTTTATGTTAGAAACAGGGCAGTGTAGTCCAACTACTCTGTCCTGATAGTGACGTATAGCTCACCCTCTCAGGAGAGAGACGTGTACGCGCAGGGACGGATTGATATTAGAATATTTAATACGCTTTATAATCTGGTGCGCCTTATGGTCCGAAATATAAGGTATGTGGCTTGCAGAAGTATTCATGCTGTTTTGACTTTTCCACACTTCATTACATTACACAAGCTTCAGTGTGTGATTTTGCCATTTTGTGTAATAGACATAAAACACAACTTAATGAATTGATAAGTGGAAGGAAAACCACACAGTTTTCTAAATGTTTAAAAATATAAATCTGAAAAGTGCAATGCTGGAGTCGATACCAGAACCACCAATCATTACAATTACAGCTGTGAGTCTTTTAGGATACATCTAAACCAGCTTTGCAAAATAGTTCCTCTTCGGTTAGCGTGGAAGGAACTGAATTTAGATCTGGAGTTTGACGGGCTAATTCTAACTGATTTATGTGCTTTGATGACTTGTCAGGCTGTAACCCGAATCTGACTGTCTGAGCCTCGGAGGTGGGCACCAGCGCCCTTGTTACGCCCCATGAGGATTAAGCGAGAACAGAAAACGGATAACTGAAACACTTTGTTTTGACTTACCTAAAAGTTGAGTAAAGGAGCACATTGAGAACAGGAAGCGTTGTAGTTCCAGCAGTTTTAGTTCCCACGAGGAAGGAGCAGAAAAAGAGGGGAAAAAAATAGGAGAAAACAATGTTAGCAACAGGATTCTGAGACATTAAGAATAAGCCAGTTTACAGTGTTTCATTTCTCCTCAAATGTGTAACCAGCCAAAATCCCCTGAATCACAATTAACCTCAAACTTACATATTTAGTAAGCTGGAGGTGTTAAATTGGAGGAATGGATGCAAATACATTTGCAAGGCAATGTACCTCTTTAGAGCTAAAGACAATTAGCGGCCCCTAAACTGCGCTTAAACCCAGATGCAAATGCCTATGTGTGTAGGAGAAGCACAAAGCAACATAACACCGATGACAATATCACTCGTCTGAGCTTTAGCTATGACAAGAGCGGCCTAATGCAGTCATTGGCACCCGCTGTGCAACACTACTCCATCCCGCCTCTTTCCTTCTCCCTACCCACTCCATCCCTACTTCTTGGCATCGTTATCACTGCCACCAGATACCAATGACGCAAGGAAAAACGTGATGCGCTCCCAACATCCCACATCCGCTGCCGGAGAGAAAGAGCAAGACAGACAAAGTGGGAGTGCGCCGTAAAGGAGAGGCGGGGAAAAAAATAAAAATAAAACAACAAAACAATAGGCAAGAGGCCGCCTATAAAAGCCGAGCACTGAGAGAGTGGGAGACGAACAGACCAGCGAGAAGGTGGGGGGGAGGGGGGGGTAGACACAAATGGAAAGGAGAAGAGAGATGGAAAGACCCGAGTCGTTATGAGACTGATGTATAATAAACTGCATGAAGAAGCCTTCAGGGGGACATTATTTTCTCGCTCAACACAGAGTATCTAAACAAAGACCAGGCAGACAAGTTAGACACATACCACTCTGAACTCTGCGTGACTCATAGCCTTATTCATATTTATGAGGATCCATACAGCAGCGGTGTGGACTAAAAATGGAAGTTTTGTGCGGGGTCTCTCCTTGCACAAAGGGGCAATAAGATGTGACACACAACACGTCCTTCTAGGCAGTCTGTGGTAAAAAAAAAAAAAATCAAAGCAAGTTGTCAAGGTTATGTCAGGTCTTTAAATTATAAATGAGGTAATGAAAAGTATTAGCTGTCAGGACATAGTGGTCTGAAAGATTGCGCCACCAATATACGAGTCATGTCACTCCCCTTCAACAGCTTTCTCTACTTCAGAGAGACAAAATTTGTAGTAGCCTGACAATATCGTTGGTGGAAGTCCATCTGAGACCACGGAAAATGGATGGTCGTTGAGAAAAATGTAATGTAAATATGGTAGATTAAAAAACGAAATACAAGTTTTATGACATGTTCAGAATGTTTCCATTAAAGATGAACATTTTTGAGTCCACATAAAAGATGGGCTTCCTGCAAAGACCCGTTTATCTAAATGTTAAGGGATACCTTCATCATAAACTCAGGCCAACAACATCAGTTGAACAAAGAAAAACTTAAACCATGATAAAACTACAGTGAGTCCACTAATCATTTAAAGGGTCGCGCCAGATGAAAACACTTCTGCCAAACAGTTTATCAATGTTTGTCTGCACTTCGTTTGAAGAGCTTATAAAAATTTCATCAATCTGCAAGATAACCAGTCATTCGCATGGAGCTGTTGACTTTGTGTCTTTTTCATCCCATTTTTTGATGATCAGTCAAACCTGAGGGATACCTTCCTAGGACCAATATGATTTTCTGTTTCTCATACAGAAACAAATATCAAAGCTGATACGGATACCCAATTACACCTTATCCACTTTGCGGAAATGTAGAAATTATTTTCAGTGAAAAGTAAGCCACATGTAACACATCAAGAATCTAACTCAAACCAGCATACGTCACCTTCCTAAAATATTGGCCTAATTTATTTTTTGGCAAATTTTTTTTTTTTTTTTTTTGTTGCCTAAATAATCTCCTGAGGATGCTGGCCACCTTTTCTAAAACTGTGTAGATCCCCAGCTCAGGACGACATTTAATTCCACCCCTGTTGTGTAATTGCCTGTGTCAGGGGTGTGACTTAAGTCGTATTGTTATGTGTGTTTGTTGAAATACCTGAAAAAAAATTACTATTATCCTGAAGCTCAACAGTGATGGAATGGTTCTTTAAAAACGTAAAACCCATTCAGTCTCTTCTCTCGGGCTTGTGTGTCATTCAGTTCAGGGTATGTGAGGGCCAGATTTCGAGGAAACACCAGCACCACCATCATTTCTATGATAAAGTCTTAAAATTACATCACCATTAAGCTGATATCTTTGCTTACTAATTTGAGCAAACACACCCCATGTAAATAGCTGGTTTTCATGGTGAGCCCAGGCATAGCAGGAGTACCATGGTTCAAAACTGCAAAGGTCCTTGTCTGTGTAGCGTCTTTATTATTTAAGTCTACCATTAAGCAGTCATTTACAGTAAATAAAATTGCAACTATGTAAAACATTATGCAAAATGTTTGGATCAGGCTGGTAGCAACACCCTTTATTGGCTTAACAGCTGGGATAATGATTGACAGGGAAAGGAAAAAAGAAAGACGCAGAGCAGCAAATTCTAAAGAAGAATAAAAAAAAACCTATGGAAAAAGTCAGAAAGGGTAAAATCTAAATCTCAGGGATGTTTTTATATCTTAAACCATTGTTTTACAGCACAGGTCTCAACCTTTAGATGCATCTCTGCATCAACATACCTGGATCACATTAACAAGCCACTATCAGGACTCTGGTGAACTCAAGTGCATAAAAAGGTAAATTGGTCCTTTGATTGAGGTGTTTTGGACTTAGGACACATCCAAAGGTTGTTGGCCCTTGAGTAGATGGAGGGTTTACACGATTAAAAGGAAAAAAGTACAATTTCTTCAAAAACACTGACTTTTTTTTTTTTATTTATGTCTGACACGTTAAATACAGCCCATCAATCTGAGGCAGTTGAATCATAGCCTTTAACATCCGTCAAAGTCATTAAAGAATGCCGTCGCATTGCATTTTAGCAGGAGTGAAAATTCATTCAGTAAATAACAATTGTGTTAAAATCAACAGTTTTGATGTTTCTTTGCAGATTCTAAGTCATCGGGGTCCTGGTAACTACAATAGCCTTACATTGAAAGCAACTGGACCGTCACCCTAACGTATTGACAAATTTAAGGGAAAGTTCAGAGCCTTCAATTTCAGACAGTCGTGATTCTGACCTTTCTTTCCAAATAAAAAGCACATTAAAATCTGCATCGTTATACAAAATAACCAGGTTTGAACTTCAACCGGCCTGCCTAATACACAACTGCATTATCCTTTCAGTTTTACATGCCATGTTCGGAACAGAAATAAAAAAAAAAAAAAAAAAAAAAAAAAAGGTGAATTATTGCTAATGTATTTTTTTTTCTGAAAAACTGATGAAATAGAAAAAAAGTTCAATGACATACAATTTGATTGCATTAAACTGATCAAGTCCCACTGAATAAACAAATACTTCTGCATTCTCGTTAATGAGTCTTATTCTTAAATTGGTTTTTGCAACACTTCATAAGTGCCCATGAAATACTGGCACAAAATTTAAAAAAAAAACTATTTACTTAGACGACAAAAAGGCTTCAGGTTAAAATCATTTGAAGTGGAAAGACTGGTTTTTATCACACCTGCATGTGTTTTTATCCATTCTATTTGGCTTGAGTACACATTTGAAGGTTAAAGTAAATGGCTTTTTCTGTCTCAATAATTTATTTCTGTCTCCAAATCCAAAAAATTTGTTTCATCTTTGCTGCCGAGCATCTGCCTCTTTCCCCTCTCCTTGATCTTTATCTCACCACGTCTCCCTCCATCATTCCCTCTCCCCATGGATCATCCATTAACTATCAGCAGGGTTGCCGAACAGTAAGAAAAATCAATGGCTCAGACGTTCCCCTTAAACACCCATGATTTTCAGATCCAATTTAGGCGTGCGAGTTTTAAGAGGATTTTATTGATGACATGGCCACAGTGTGAATTAATTCATGAATACGAGAGGGGAAAGGACAGAGGTTGGTGGGTAAGTGGGAGTCCCGCGACTTTGCTGGGGAGAAAGGATGAATTGAGAGATAAGAAAAAGAAACAAAGGCTTTAGAGCCACTGCCTTTAATATAACATTACAAAAAACAAGGTTTAAATTTAAGTGGGCCCTCACTTCTACCCGTTCCTTCGTTCTTTTCCTTCCCCTAGCCTATTTTTTTTTTTTTTGGGGGGGGGGGGGGATTACAGCACAATGTATCTGCCAGAGAAGACAGCAGCAACACGTTGCTATGACCCAAATACAGCAGAGTGCTATGATGATTGGCTAAGAGAAGGAGCTGGGTGGGGGTGTAGTGTGCAGCACATCAGCAGCAGCACCTTTGAAATTCTAACATTTACATAAGCATTTTTTATTTTTTTTTAAATGGACCGGCTCGGTTTTATAACTAATTCCCCATTCCGTCCGAATCTCCTCTGCCTCCCACCTGTTACTCCATCATCCCCACTTCATCTTTTCATCTTTCTTTTTCCCTCATTCTACACATCCTGCTCACATCTTGTTTATTTAGTGTTTGTGGCCCGATGTTTCTCAGAGAGATGGAAGGGTAAGACCGGCAGAAGATATTCATCCGCAGCTGATCAAAGTAATTGCAATAAATTGTGTGCTTTGTATAAGAAGACAGCAACGCACTTTGAACATCTACATTTTACTGCAGCTGCAATTTCTTGATCTCTCCTGACGTTCACTATCCCAGTTTCCATTATCTCCTTATTAGAAAGTGAGTTGACTATTGGATTCCATTTTGTCCTAATTAATCTGTATATTTAATATTTAATGTTGTATTTACTATTTAATCTGTATATGTGAGTCCTCAGAGGACTTGAGCCTATAAATATTAAGCAGTCAAGGAAAGAAATCCATCATCCTGTAGGTGATTTCTGTGTGACTTTTTAAAAACGGTGTTTGCCATTCATGACGTGTTTATATATCCCATTAGGTCATTTGCCTCACTCGCATCTTTCCACCCTTCCCTTCAATATTGAATGCAGATTTAAAGCAGTTTGCATCTACTTCCTCAGCCAGGCATTTTTGTTTACAGAGAGACTAAGGAGGCTTCCCGTCTGTGTGTATCAAATGACCTGCTCTTCCCACAGAGCTCTGATATCCACATACATCCACTACGACATTAAAAAGCACAAAATTCCTGGAGCAGAATAATAACTTTTTATGCAAGTTTTGTCTGGCCAGACACAATTAAATGTATTTTGTTGCTGAAATATTTAGTAAATCAAATGATAAGTGAGACAACTAACATGTTTCTGGAATACCCAGAGAAAACACTGAGATAACTCAAACTACTCAGGAAGGTCCCAGATCAGAGCTGACATTAGGATCTTCTTTCTGTGAGGCAACCATACGTGCAGGGATGATGGATTACCACTAAATGTTTCATGCAGCAATAACGGTTGCCTCACAACAACATTGTTTCAAGTCTCATCTTTGTAAGGAGTAGAGCGATGAACGAGTACCAACCTACAACAAATTTGTTAAACGCGAACAGATTAAACCTCAAAAACTTCATATAGTTTTTCAGTACTTGTTCAAGTCTCGGTATGAAAAACTGCATTGCCGGGAAAGAAAGCAGCCCTGATGACAGCAAACATGCTGATTCTTTCAGAACACAGAACAATGCCCACACATCTCCACGTGAAGCCGCATGGTGGGGAGTAAACGGCACCAGTGAGGAGGCACACAGGTGCCACTGTTGGCACCTCCTGAAAGTTTCAGTCACGCACATTTTTATACTTTGGATAGTGTAAGAACTGAAAGATGCACGCCTGAGCTGAGGTTTTTTTAGGGTTCCTATTTATGCACGCAAATACCTTTCATCATCGCCATGTTTATAGTGCAAAAACAGACCCACCTCAGTTTGCTACAGCTTGGGGAAACCCTGCAGGCTAAATTAACTGTGCACAAACTTGAGTCTGCAGTCAACGCTGCCACAATGAGGCTGCAGGGAACAGTGTATTTATAGAGCACAGTTTCTCTAGTATCCTCCATTCCTCTGCCCTTCATCTTCTTTTACACAGCCTAAGCTTTTCTACATCTTGAAGAAAAATAAATCAAAAGACAAACACCTTTTAAGTACTGCAATGTGATCACAAGGACACCTTGCCGTGTGCCACCCCACCACCAGCCCGCTCTTAGCGTTTCTTTCCCGGGGGATGCAAATGAGGCCAAATTTTTCCTCTTATGCAATTTAATCAGAGTGATGACGCAGGTGGCTGCTTACAGAAAAAGGGGGCTACCTCTCAGACAGTAAGAGGTTGTCCTTATTCCCAGTAGATTTTTTGCAAAACAGCCCAAGCAAATATGAATTCAAAATCAAACCCATACTGTGAAAAGAAAAGAAGCTCATGGTGTATTTTTTCCATTGGGAGATAAGTTATCCTGTGGGAGAAATATGTAGTCACATGTTCTTCAAAAAGCCCATGTGAAAGAGCGCTGTTTACATGTTGGAACATATCCACGTATGAAACAATCGTGGCGGTTTTCCCTCGTGTTGTTCGCTTTTTATTGCACATCATCAGTTCCACCGGGGGGGAAACATTTCAGATGTTGAAAGTTTTCTCATCTCTTTCACGTTACAAAAGAAGAAAAAAAAACAAGCACACTGGTTCACGTTATTACACGACATGTCGAGAAGTGAAGCACGTATGCGAAATATTCCACATGTGGGAGATTTTTTAAAAAAAATGTTACATTTGTATTTTATTTTTACAAAATGCAATTTCTGCATGTTTGTATAAAATTCCACGAGGTTTTAATGTTTATATTCTTTGTGAAGCACTTTCTAATTGATATCTGTGAAAAGTTCTATTTAAATAAACTTAACTGACATTTTTTGTATATATGGATATATAAAACTTTTCCAAAATCACATTTCCCATGTGCAAATCTTGTGACCGCTTTTATATATCTAACATGTAATACTGTGTTTAATGCAGTGGTTCTCCTTTCTTGGTCTTTCCCAGAAAATACAGTAGAAGTATAACAGTTAAGAACGGTGCATGGGGACATCATAGATTAATCCTGCTAAATGGGACAACAGCACCATCAAATGTTTAGTCCGTACCTGCAGTCATTTGTAGTATGGATAGCAAGGGATTGTGGGTAATCCCCAGAGCAACGGCTTTGGGGATCAATGTGTCAATGTTTATCAAATGTATTTAAAGGTATAGAGGAAAGTATATCTTTTTTCAGCTTGAAGTTTCAGGGGGATCACCTTTTCTATTGGCTGTCCCACTTGCCAATCATTTTGACGCGCTCTCATAATGCCCGTGTGTGCACATTCCTTGCTAGTTTCCTCTTGTTGTGTATGTGCACTTCTAGTGCAAATGTATTCAGTGAGCTCCGGTCTCAGCCGCTCATTGTAGCTCCGCTGCTCTCACCGTATACTTTGAAAATGGCTGAGAAGTCGCAAGATGCAAACTGTCTTATAAGTTTATGAGAAGAGGAGGAAGGCCTCAGAAGAAGGAAATAAAATCAGTTTATTTGGGATACTCTTTCAAACGATCTCCCTGAGGAGCAGAAGAGCAGGTAAGATGGTCTTGTGCATGCACAGTTGTTCAAAAAGGGCCGTCTTACCCACATTTCCTGAAAAGTCATCAACTCTACCTTTAACTGTTGTAAAATGTAAACGTCATTCTGGGTAATCCTCAGAACAGTGGCTGTACTGCATTAGGAGAGGGAACAAAAAAAGTAAAAATTTTGACCCTCTTTATTCAAGTTTTGTTTTTAAAAAAAGCATGCCAAAGTCCTGCTTTTTTGGTGGGTGTTTTCATAAACGCATATTTAAATCTACTTTGAATCTACTTTTAAATCTCCTATGACATATCTCATTACTAAACGTAATTATTATCATGAGCTAAACCTATCCCATTATGTTGCTGCTTTTTATTCTTTCAGGCTAAAGTACATAAACATATTTAGTTCGGTTAGTTTCACCGTCAAATTCTTTTTTTTTTTTTTGCCACAGATTTTCCTTCGGATGCCAACAGCTGACTTCATAAGTTTATCGTTTTACTTTCCACCTGCACGCCTGCATTTGGCATAGATGGTCACACTCTGAGCAACATGAAAGAGCAGCCACTTGGCTCAAACTTACATCAGTAGCCAGGAGGAGTGCCCAAGGCAAGCCGCTGCTTCTGAGTCACAAGCACCACCCTGCTGCCGTGTGCATCTATGTGCCTCACCCCACATCTGTCTGTGCCCAACTATCTTTGCTTGGACACCCAGACTCTCTCTGAAGTTTCGGGTCATAAGGGCAGCAGCAATAGTGCACGCAGCGGTGTAAGGAAAAGCTTGGAAATACCTGGTGTCTGACATATAACCCAGACCCTTGTAAACAGCTGCGGAACTGAGTGAGAGGCATGATAAGGCCAAGCACAGAGAAATAGCTTCATGTGCAAACAGGAACCTTGTACTGTCATAGAAACAACATATTTAAAAGCCCAGCATGACAATATCTGGAGGAAAACCACTGAAGAGGAACAGAACCAAGGGAACAACCAAACAAGCGGCACAAAAGGGCAGAAAAAGTAAAGCGCCCATGAATTGGTTGTGAAAGGACATCTAAAACATGGCCAATCTTTCTCTCTTTGGTCT
Organism: Fundulus heteroclitus; assembly: GCF_011125445.2. Classification (NCBI taxonomy): domain Eukaryota; kingdom Metazoa; phylum Chordata; class Actinopteri; order Cyprinodontiformes; family Fundulidae; genus Fundulus; species Fundulus heteroclitus. The sequence continues at coordinate 25,547,551 of NC_046362.1, read as the reverse complement.
GTATTTTGGAGAAGATAAAACTCACTTTTTTCACCTGAGCCTGGTACAACCAGATCAATAACACTCCCAGAGCTACACCTATTATTTTTTTTTTCAAAAAGGCTCTAAAACTAGGAGGGGGAAAGAGGGGAGAATTTAAAAAAAGATAGAGGGTTACAAAAGGATGTCTACATCTTCTGCAGTTCACACCAAAAATACTACTTTGTGTAGGCAAGAGTCTTTAAGACAATATATGCCTCATTAAAGCTCCTAAATAAATAAGTCAAACCCTTAAGTTAAAGATGTCCTTTACTGGTTTGTTTTCTTTACTCACAAAACACTGACAATAAAACAAAGCTTGCCAATCAAGTATGGACTTCCAAAATATATATATATTTTTAAATGAATACAGAATGAAAGAATTGTTAAGTGTGCTTTGTGTATATTTGGGTTGATGACAGACAGGACCCTACCTTTTTCTTTTAATCAACGAGGCCCTATTTTTGGAGTCGCAACACCTTATGCGATGTTATTTTCGCTTTTTGTTGATAGGACAGATGTCATCTTGATTAATGATTTCTTACCATGGCATGCTCTATCAGTGAAAATCTACATTCTGGAGTGAGTTTGTTGATTTTAAGGTAAAGAAAGTCATTGCATTTTTAATATATTCTGGTCAAGTTAGCAAATTTTTTACCATCCATTTTTGGTTGTTGCTGTTGTTTTAAGGAGAGTAAGGATGATGCAAAAAGCAGAACAGAAAACTATGAGGCACCACTTCTGGTCCACACACAAATATTCTAAACTCTATGACATAAATAAACAGCCAGATTGTGACGATGGAGAAATGTTAACAGGAAAAAAAAAAAAATATTTCTGTATGAGGATGTAAGATATGTATGCTTTTCACCCAATTTCTTGGAAAATGTTTATGCAATATACGCTGAAGCCCATCACACAAATAACACACTTATTTGACAACAAATATTTCTTTACATATGGAACTGCGTCAGTTTCTTGGTTGGTGAATGTTTGAAGTCATTCGCCCCCGAGTCATACCAGGCTTAGCCTACTGTATGGAGTTGCTTTGATACAGCAGTCTGTTTGATGTGGCTTACACCTCCAGCTTTTTATGTTCAGCGCTGGCGGCTTCAAACATTATTACCTTCTTCCTCTTAAACCGCACACCTGATGCACACATTCGCAACGACAAAGGCATTTAACGTGATGCTGAGAAATTTCAATGGAGACAATAGACGAGAAACGGAATGTTTTTTTTTTTTTAATTGTTTCACCTTGACATGATTGAGAAATTACCCAAACACATAAATTGGCACCACTCAAAGATGCGCAAAAATGAATATGTTTAACTGCAGTAGCATTATATGATCTTGAAAGTGTAGAAAACTTAACTTTTGAGTACTTCTTAATGGAAAACACTGCAATGTTAAAAATAGCACATTTACTAGGTCCCCAGCTGTCAACTTTTGAGATTGCCCAGAGTCCTCTCATACTTTCTGCCCTCAAGCTCGACCCAAAGGCTTTCTGTAGGATTTGTCTAGGTGGTCTTGATACAGCCATGGGAGTATTTGTTTTGTGCCTTTGGTAATTTTTTTTGTTTTTATTTATTGCCTTATGTTTTGTAGTATTATCCTGCTGTCCCAATGGTGACCCATTTTGAATTTGATTTCTGTATAGTTTACTATAATCTTATTAGACATTTCAAAGAGTTCATGAAGTTGTGCACTCCAACAAGGTTCAGAATTTCCCCACAGCTTCATAGATCCTCCTCCATACTTAACATTTGGTTGAGGTGTTTTCCCACATATCCATTATTTGTTTCACACCAAACAAGAGACCTTTAGAAGTGATTATTTCCAAGTCAAGTCTCAAGTGCTTTTGTTTTGGTATTTTCAGATGAACATAAAAGGAAGGACTTGAGTCGCTAACTCCTAGCCCACCTGGAGCACATGTTGTTGAAAACCTTAATCTTGATCTAACTAAATCACACAGTTTAAGTTAAACTGCCAGTAAAGTTTAGCTAACTTCATATTTGTGAAGTTGAACAAATCGTAACAGAAAACCTTCCCTTGCAGGACTCCCAAACAAGTGATTGGGCATATTTATGGAATCTAAAGGTGCTTATACACTAAAGGCAATCCAGGCAACTTTTTCGTTGTTGGATGCTTGACGCCTCCCTCTGGCAAACAATCCACGTTGATGGACTTTACAGAGTAGATGGATTTTATGGAGCAAATGTATATAATGTAGCCTAGCATGGGGAGCAGCTGCCCCCGTACACAGATCTCCTCCTGAGAAACGGATCTCTCTCCAGGACTCCAACTACAAACGTCTTCAGTGAGTGAATCCATTATTGTTCAATAGAAATATAGCCTAATTGTACTGTCTAAATATGTAATACATAAAATAAAAAATGTTGTGCTTAAATAGAGGCGCCCCCTTAGGGCAAGAGCCAGCTTCTGCAGCTGGCTCTTGCCCCCCGGGTTGGGGAGGATGTGCTGCCCCTAGTGGAGGAGTTCAAGTATCTTGGGGTCTTGTTCACGAATGAGGGGAAGATGGAGCGGGAGATCGACAGGCGGATTGGTGCAGCGTCTGCTGTGAAGCGGGCGCTGTACCGATCCGTTGTGGTGAAGAGAGAGCTGAGCCAAAAGGCGAAGCTCTCGATTTACCGGTCGATCTACGTTCCTACCCTCATCTATGGTCACGAGCTTTGGGTTGTGACCGAAAGAATGAGATCCCGGATACAAGCGGCTGAAATGAGTTTTCTCCGTAGTCTCCCTTAGAGATAGGGTGAGGAGCTCAGTCATCCAGGGAGGACTCAGAGTAGAGCCGCTGCTCCTCCACGTCGAGAGGAGCCAGTTGAGGTGGCTCGGGCATCTGGTTTAGGATGCCTCCTGGACGCCTCCATGGTGAGGTGTTCTGGGCACGTCCCACCGGGAGGAGGCCCAGGGGAAGACCCAGGACACGCTGGAGGGACTATGTCTCCCGGCTGGCCTGGGAACGCCTTGGGATTCCTCCTGAGGAGCTGGCCCAAGTGGCCGGGGAGAGGGACGTCTGGGCCTCCCTACTGAAGCTGCTACCCCCGCGACCCGACCCCGGATAAGCGGAAGAAGACGGACGGACGGACGGACCCTTAGGGCAATACAAATTGAAAAGTTTGCAGTTTTACTTCGCTTTGTTCGCTTATTACGTGCCAGTCGTGTCGCTCGATACGCCTCGTTCGCTTCACTGACCATGAATACGCTTCTGAAAGTGTCTTTACATAGGGATAACATGTAAATCAATTCTCCAACCAGCTTTGTTTACATTCGGTGTGAACGCACCTTAATACTTATAGGGAATTAGGTGCTAGTGGTTCCCAATCTTTGCTGCAGTTGTATTGAGAAAAACAGCCACAGAGATGTTTTTGTTCACTATGCGTGGTGAGTGTAGAAATGTGTCCTAATTAAGCCTAGTGGCTAAATGAATTACGCCTATATTATCTTTATACCCAAAGGAAACAAACAGTCATGGATTTCCTTTCGACTGGATGAACTACTCAGAGATTCCTGGAGGCTCTGATTACCTTAAAAAATTAAAATATAAATCCAAGTACAACTTAGGTAAACCTCCTTTTAACTCTAATGTTAGGGGAACCAGCAGCTACAGCAGTGATTTTCTTTAAAACAACTTGGGCTTTTTTTCTGCAATGGATAAGAGTACATAAAAAAATATATATATATATATTTGCATCATTTACATTCTGATATCTTGTTCGCTTCCGTCTGTGGCAGATGCGCTGGACCTTGTGAAGCTCCAAAAAGTCCCATAATCAAAAATGAAACATGCTTTCTTCACCTTCCTTTAACCTTAGTCTCTGAGCTCGCTGCTCACACGTAAAGCCCACCACATCAGACGCATGCTTATTCAACTTTAAGGAGGAAAACAAAACTGAGATGTTGATTCAAGCAAAGGGAGTACTCATCACTCAGCAAATTCTTTTGACTCCACTCTCAATGTTTTGAGGCTCGCGAGCGTATCTGCATTTCCTATCCCCTCCACTTCTATCGGCTGCCCATTTGAAGCAACGCGCTGACAATCCAGCAGAAGATGTAAGGAAAATAAGTGAGGGGTGAACTCGGGGAAAAGTTTTCTGCTTCAGCTTAACTGGTGTTTATCTTGCGATCCAACCAAGTCAGCACCGAGATGAGAGGGGGGGGAAGCAGTTATGCAATACTCTCTCGAAGATGAGCTCGACCAATGAACATTCTGATAGGAGACTTCTGCTTAGTAACATAATCACGCTCAATACACAGGGGAGAGGCGGAGAGGAAGGCACCAACAGAGGAAAGAGTGACTGACTAACAGGCAGCAAGAGAGAGAGAGATACGACGCTACAGTGTACCAAGAAGAAGAAAAAAAAAAGCTAGATGAATAAGACGAAGGAAGTGCTAACAGACAATGAAGAGAGGAAAAGCACTGAAATTAGTCATATTCTGTATGACCAACTGTGTGACAAATCTGTGGATGGATCTTTTGTTTGGTGTCAGCATGCGATCTTGAGACCTTGGGCTTTGATGGGAAGCAGGAAGGCATCAACACCCACCTCCACACCCACCTGTAGCTACATGCCACCGGTCTCCTGGGCAACGGGATGGGAATAACAGCAACGAGATGTGAAGGGTGATACCCAACAGAGCTGATTCTTTGTGAGCGCGTCTGGGCAAATAAAAGCAATATTTACATAGCGTCCGCGCTCAAATGTTGATTCAAAATGGAATCCATTATTAATGCACTCTACAGTAAACACATTTGCGACAAAACATAGAAGGAATGTAATCGCTATCCAAAAGGGGCATCCGATGCGATGCTGGAATTTCTTACTGTTAAACCTTAAAAGCATAATAAATACAAAATGATGAATTCAGATAAATTGTTTTGCTTGCCACTAAAGTCTTAAACAGAGCTATTTCAGCATCTGCACATAAATTATAAGAAACCCCTGGGGGAAAAATCCCTACTGAAACACCTGGTAAAAAAAAAAAAAAAAAAAAAAAAGAGAGACAAGTGTTGACCAAATTGTGTCTTGAGATTGTTCTTTCAAAATGGGCCAGACCATTTGCTTTAAACAAAAAACATAATCCTTCCATATGTTATGAGATCGGCATAGACTTCCAGCAAGCTGAACCGCACTAATTATGTGTCAAAACAAATTTTTCACACCTACTTTGTATCCACAAATGACTGCCTGCGTGTCCTTCCTCTACAAAAATAAGAGTTATACATCCCTTTTTATAAAGTGAGTACATACTGGTCATTAAAAAGATTTTTTTTAACTAAAGTCCAGGTATTTTTGTTGGCTTTATGCTCTCAAAGTGTCTACATGTACAGACACTTGTATGTACAATGCAAGTGTGTCTTTGTTCATTGGAGGGTACGTAGATATACAAATGAATGTTGCAAATGTTGTGTAGTTAAAATATGAAATAATTACCAGTGGTGCACAGCATTTGGTATGATTTGTAGCAATGAGTCAGAGTGGGGTACTTTGTTTTCTAAATTTATTTTTTTATTATGCCAGGCCTCCATTTGCATGGGAACATATATAACTTTAATATGGAGAACTAGAGAAATCCTGCAACAACTGATTATATTGTTTAGGCAATAACTTTAGTGTACAAACTTTAAAGTAGTAATTTAGATTTATATATTTCATTATTGAGTGCCTTGTCCCTTGAATATGTTTTGAAACCAAGACAACAAACTTCAATGTACATCTGTGTTAAAACCCCTTTACTGTGATACCCCTAAATAAGACCAAATGCTAACAATTGTTTTCAGAATAGGCCTGTCACGATAAATCAATTAATCACACGATAGATTTTAACTTAAATAAGATTGCAAATTTGCATATGCATGCTGGCTGTTTTCCCCTTGGGTTTCCCTCTCTTCTCTCAGGCTGGATAACAAAAAGTTTCAGTACGATGTACGATGTCTACTCACCTCTCCCTTCCAGTTTCCTTAGTGCAGGAGGAGTTACATTTGTTATTACTCCATTATCATATTATCTGAAAAAGGTCTCCAAATGAAAATATTATGGTTAATGACGATAATTTTAAAAAAAGTCTATTGTCCAGCAACATTATCGTACAAGTCCCCTAATCTGTAAATGGAATCCACCTGTGTGTAATTTAGTCTCAATATTAATCCAACCGATTTTTCAAGGACCAAGAGGTTTGTTGGAGATCATTAAAGAAAAAAGCTTCATAAAAAAACGAGGAACACAGCAAACGGGTTAGGGATAACCGTGTGGCGAAGGTTAAACTAAAGTTGGACTTAGAATCTTAGCTGTGTTCAATCTATCGTCCACAAATGGAAATTGGCTTTGCTTGAGACGACTGCAAACCTATCATTTTTGTTCACACTCTCGTCCTTGCAGCTTTGAACACTAAATACTCAAATACTGAAAAAGCAATGTCCACTTGATTTATCAATGAAAAATTTAATAAAAAATGTGAGAGGAGTAAACTTTACAAGTGTCTGGGTGAGTGGAAGGTGGGAACTAATCAAAAATCAGGTATGGGGGTTGGGGGGGGGGGGCATAAATAAGTACTAAAAATGATATTCCATAGAACATTTTCCAGTTGGCGTGTAATTTCTATTAAGGTATAATGTTTCCATAAGAGCCTTACAGGGCCTTAAACAGTATCTGTCAGGGTTGGATGATTTCACAGTAATTCTCAAATTCTCATCACTCACAACATGCAAAAAGGCTCGTCTTAGCTGTTAAAGTAATTAAACATTTCTCTTAACAATGTACAGTCATGGACAGATGGACAACCACAGGTTAAATTATGCGAAGGAAGAACGGGCAAACTAAAAATTAGTTTCCGTGAAACTGGCATCCTCTCCATAACAAACTAACTGGGGTGACGGACATTTCTCTCCGACTCTGATCCTCTTACCCAGTGCTCCATTTTGAGTACAAGTAGGAAAATGCCTCGTGTTGCCCTTTCTTCACCTCTCCATTTCCATAGCCTCCTTGCTCTGTCCTTTTGCTCTTTCTCCTTATCGCCGCACCTCTCATCTATGACAGGACTCCGGAGTACTGCTTCCAGGTCCTGATTAGTATCTTTCCAACACTCTCTCTAAGCTAAGCTTGCCCCCCCCCACACCCCTCACAGGTCCCCTCCGTATCTGTTCTCTGGTCTGTGCTCTGCGGCTTTTCGCCCATGTCAGAACAGACGCACACCCTGATCCCTATCTCCCCGCTCTGAAGAATACACAATATGAGACGCCCAACAAATGATATTCACTCTCTCCCCCCACCGGCCTTTCTCCTCGCGTTTCTGTGATGCAAGTTAAAGTATGTATGTATTCAAGTGATTTGAGTTTCCAGCCCGAGTAACAAAAAAAAAAAAAAAAAGCAATGCATAAGCCTCTCTATCAGTACAAAACACATTTTTATGCATGGTTGTGGAGCACACATTTGCTCTGCATAAATGACACTTTTCTAAATGATTACAGCGAATAAGATGAGACCCGCAATGCAAGAAGGTTTTTACACAGGAACCCAAGTTTCTATTAAAACTGTTACAATTCATCACCTTATCAAGCTGCGTTCATAGGTCCATTGAAACGATCTTAGCCTTTATGTTATTCTTTAGATTTGTATGTAAACGTAAGTACCAGTTCTTTTATTTATTCATCCATTCATACAGCCCTTTACAGCAGCCAATCAGACAGCCAAAGTGCTTTTCATTAATCATAAAAACCCTTAAAAACAGAAAAACAGAATTACAGATACGATATAAAAGAACAAAGTCTAGAAATCTAGAATAAAATGCCACAGTGTAACTATCAAAAGTATAACTAACTTCTTGAATGAAAGGGTCTTCAGTTTGGATTTGAAGCGTCCTGGGGTCAATGATTGAGTGGAAATCCAGAGGTATCTGGTTCCACTGTGTGGGTGCTGCGATTGAATCTTCATATTAGTTCTTGGAAAATTCAAGAACTGGGAAGATGATCTCCTGGATCTTCCCTGGGGGGACAAAAGGACTGGAGCGTCATACACTCATTATGACCATGAATGGCAAATTAATTTTAATTATGCCTCTGTGGCATTCTTTTTTAAGGTAGAACAAAAAACTTTAATGATATATTTTTTAAATACAAGCATTGTCCACATATTTTGATTGGGGTTTGGGCCAGGGTGACTCCAGGAGCTCAATCTGTTTTATTCATCCCAAATGCAGTTTTGATGAGTGCTTGGAATCATTGTCCTGCTGAACGCCCGATTGTGACCAAGTTTGATCTAATTGGCTGTTAATTTCAGGTGAAGTTAAATCAATTTGGAGTTGGTCCTCCTTCAACATTGCTGAATCCATCTTGGACAGCATGATGCCAGCCCCATAATAAACAGTTGGTACAGTGGATTTGGGTTTGCATTCTTTCTTTACCTCACCAAACAAGCTTCCAGTCATTGTGGCTAAATACCTCAATCTTTTTCTCATCTGACCATGAAACCCTTTTCCAGAAGAGATTTGCATCGTCCTTGTGGGCAGCTCTAAATTTTGGTTGAGCTTCAAGGTGTCAGTTTTGGAGATGGTGCAAATTTCTGGGTCAGGGCCTTCTCTGTTTATGTAAAACTCACTTAACTGCAGAAAGACACATGTGAATTCCTGTAGTGTGCAGTTTAAGATAACATATATCGTCATTGTTCCACGATGGGGAAATTCGGGCATGACTGTGGCAAAAACACAGTTCAGTAATGAAAACAAAAGCTAATTAAAGGTAGTTCTAATATGGCATATTCAGATAAAAATTAAATATTCAAGTTAAACAGAGGAAAAAAACAGCAGCCGATTTATACAAAGATGTGAGGAAAAATATGCATTCTGCATGATTGTACAAGCAACACCCAGAGTAGCATAAATGTGGGCAAATGGACATCAGTGACTGAGAGATGGCGTAAATGATTCAAGAGTATATCAGAACCAGTGCAACCATTAGCAGGTTGTAAACACTTGAAAGATTGAGTTTGTTTTGAGCAGCAGAGATTGTAAAGTCTAACACCAGCTGCTTATTATATCCAGCTTACACCTTGTCAGTTCTTAAGTTTTCTGAACATGCAAATCAATTTCCTTGCATTAGCCAACATGCAAACACAAAAGCGTTGTTCACAGATGCTTTCCCTATATCTATAAGGCAGACGGACAGGAGTAAAACAAAATGCTGAATGGTATAACATGCAAGCTGCAGTAGCTACAAGCAAACACTGCGACACAGATGTTTGAGAGCAACTTAAAAATGTCAGTAAAGCTCCTGTACCTCAAAACAGTGATGTAGTACACCTCCCAGACATTATTCGCCAACACCATCAGTTTAAATATTAGCTTAATGGAAACGCCCCAATCAGCCCGTCGGTCTGAGATGCCCAGTTGAGATGTTTTTTCCCCAGGTACAAAGTTATGAATCCTAATCCTGAACAATTCTGTTGTATTGTGTAAATAAATGTACAAATCGTCACAGAAAAATGGTAATCAGTTGATGGCTACTAAATAGTAAAGCAACAAAACAGACCATTTTTCCATGAGTGGTAACATGTATTTGCATCAACATCAAACTGACAGGTAAGTGGATGCACACAGTAGCTGATAAGATAAGCAATTATAACAAAATTGTATTTGCACAACTGAATTAAGAAGGTACATACTTCCCTGAAGCATAAAAACACTTATATATGTTAACTTATTTATGGTTTTGCCAAACGGGGAAGTGACAGGAATTGAAAATTTATCATATCGTCTTTAACCATTTTGTAGAACCCTGTGCCATCAAAAAAAATGTTGCCACAATATAGGGTTACCCTACCCTGACAATCCTGCAGGAAACTGACCATTTTAAATTAATTCCATCTCGTCCATCAGAGTTGGTCAAATATCTTATATTTTTATAAAGAACAAATTAAAAGAGCAATAAGCAGAATTGCATTGCTTTTCATAGAAATAACTGAAAAAAATTGTTTTGTGAAAAACTAAAAGGTATCTTTTTAGATGGACTCCCTCCCGATCAGGACCCTTTTATTACCACAAAAAAACAACACTGTTTGGCAAAGAAGTCGTCGGATGAGGAATGGAACAAAATGAGTATTAACGTTGGCCTCGCGTTTCCAAGGTGGAGAGCATTTTGACAGCCGAAGCGGCTCCAATTCGACTCGGCGCTAGCTTTTCTTCTGCAGACCAGTGAGCAACAGCATGAAGTCAAATGTTTGTTTTGTTGGTGTTACGGTCTTGTTACACTTGTGTTGCTATGTTGATTCGATTTAATGTAATGCTGCAATTGTGGCACGTGGGTTAATTGTTGGAGTTTGACCAGCAATGGGCCAGCGGTTACAGGTATGTGAGGCGAGTAGCTGCTAGCCCAGCTAACACAGTTAGCATTGTTTAAAGCAGCCTGGTGGGCTTGTGAGCTGCCCACCTTGATCCTCACGTACATTCAGGCATTTGTTTTTGGGGGGTTTTTTTGACAGAAAATGTAAAACTGAAACAGACAACTGGTCTGTTGCTTAGATTCTGGATATAGAGAGGCGTAGCTTGCCACAGATCTTACTTTGGTCTACAGACAGTGCTCAACAGTGCACTTAGTGGTGAAATTTCAGTTATTGTTCCTTTAATAAATAAATAATGAATGAAATTGTGTGATTTCTAATCATTCCACCCAAATATTCAATTAAAACCCAAAATCTTTACTCTCTGGACTGCAAGTAACGTCTGACCAGCACCTTACACACACTGTAGTCCTTTTCTTTGTATTCCCGAAAGACTCAGATGCTCTTAAACTAAACAACGCAGTACGATCTGTCCTATTCTCAACAGATCTTGCTTGATTCCTATATAATCAGTTGAACATATCTTCCCTCTGAATGGGTGGCTGCCTCATTTACCTTGGTTAAAATGCAACTCCAGCTTCTGGAAAGAATATGAAACAACTGTTGTTTCTGTCGCATACAACAAATAAATTTGTTGTATGCGACAGAATAACCACAAGAATTACTGCGTATGTTTATGCTCATTTTAGTGTTGTATGTGAAACTTGAAGGCGCTCCAGCTGCAGCTGAGTCACACTTGGCGAGGACTTAATCTCCAGCCCTAATAAGGATCAATGTAAATGCGGAGTGATACTGTTCTCTCCAATGACAGGACCTGCCACAGAGCTGAGAGGATCACTCCACACTCCTCCCACTCAAAGCAACACGCAGTCTCAGCCAAACTGCACAATCCAGCTGCTACACTGCTTTGTGAGTGCGCGTGCGTGTGTGTACGAGAGTGCACGTCTCAAGTCATTCAATAGAGATGAAGTGTGAGATTACTTAGGCATATCAACATCTCTCATTTTGGATTCTCTTATCAGTGTCATGTTTTTATATACACCTACACATTATGAGCGAGAAAAGCCAACACTGCATGCTAATGCTGAACAGAAAACAAAGCTAATAATATCAGATTACATCTCTGCTTTGAGAAGAAGGGAGATAGCTGCTGCAATATTAGGAACAACTTACGACAAACAAAAGATAAACTGTGTGAGACTCTGAATGTGACACACTCATGAGCAGGTTAACAGGTTTTCCACAGTCCAGAATGAATACTAACTGTTGCAAGCTGATATGACAATAACGGTGTTTATTCACACTCAAAATGTAGCAAAAATAAAGCTTTATGAAGAACTGATAAAGGTATTTTCAATCTAGGCTTCATCAAGTGTAAACAACTAAAAAATAAATGTCAGTAGATCTCACACTTTAATCAACTACTTTACATTTCTATGCAGTTTATGTAGGTAACATTCTTAAGTTGGGACAAAGACATTTTGGGACAGACATTCCTTTCCAATACAGATTTTCCCTTTTCCTTGACATCTGAGCTGCTTATTAAAGGCAGGACCATTAAATCCAGTATTCAGTATTTAAATACCGATCAGAGCCATTCACAAGCAAATTGCCAGGTTCTCGACTGGTACATCCCCAGGTGTAACTTATAAAACATTTTTTAAGACACATATATAGGAGAACATAATATTTAGGCGTTGAATTGTATTGGTATGGAACTATTTATCTGATTTACCAGAAATGCCTTTATACTTAAGCTAAAACCGGGGTCACATGGCTCTTCTAGTACTTTTTATATGGGTCATAAGCAAAAATGTGTATGAACCAGTCAAGTAATTGACTTGGTGTTTATCTTATTTTTACTATTTTCTATAACTTTGTTAAATATTATGTATGATACACGTTAATATTTCCATTAAAAACTAATTTTAAGTTCCCTTACTGCCAAGGTTTTGGCAGTAAGGGAACAGGCAGGGACAATTGGTGAACTCTGGACAGAGGCCGAGGATTGATATTTTGTAGCCAACTGCAGATTTTTTAATTTGTGACACATCTCAGTCATTGAAGCACGACAGTGTTATTTGTTTAGGTTTCACATTCTCTCTGACCCATGTGGAGATCACCTTTCGATCATTGCAGTAACCAAACAAAGCAAAAAGGGTAGTCTGGACTTGAGATATGTTAATTTATATTGTGCTAGAAATTGTGTGTGTCATTTTATTTACAGTTGTGGGTGGACTTGAGATATGTTAATTTATATTGTGCTACAAATTGTGTGTGTCATTTTATTTAGAGTTGTGGGTGTATGAACCCAAGGAGACCCAAGCAGTTGAATCAAGTGGCATTTTTTTTAGCAGTTTCTCCTCTGGAACAAGCATGTGAAGAAAGTGCACAGTCGTCTATGCATGTTGACATACTGCTGCAAAGGTAACCAATCAATGCAATCAACTGTCTACTTTCTTCACATGCTTGTTCCAGAGGAGAAATTGCTAAAAAAAATAAAATAAATGCCACTTGATTCAACTGCTTGGGTCTCCTTGGGTAGACAGCTATTTACCGATTGGCATAATAAACAAACTTCAAAACATTTTTCTACTACAACCAAATTGGAACATATTGGCCTGGATTTAGCTTGTTCGTGATTGAACTGAATTGAAAGTATGCAGGTGAACTGTATCCTTTGATTTGTAAGGTGTTTCGAGAGTAGTTAAGTGGTGCTTTATAAATAAACTAAAAAGAACGGAGGCAGAGTCAACCCAAAATTGTAACGAAAGCGGCACAAAACCACTGGGCTCCATGACGCAACATGAAAATTCTGTAATGGCTTTTCTGTTCTTACAAAATGCGTCGTTATTTGATCATATGTCATGAAGCAAAACTACTTCTGACCTCTGCAGTCTTTCACAGAGCAATTTGTTATGAATGCCACATGAGAACTGAATTCACTAAAACTTTATTTGGCGAAAGGAAAACTATACTGTTGTATCCAAAACCGAGGGATGAACAAACAAAATGTGGTATAAATAAAATCTAAAGAACAGCGTGCAAAGTTCAAGTAATTTTAAAAGCTTCAGGTTTACTTTCAAGCTTTAAACGGACGGAAACTTAACACCCTGCACTTGATAACCATGCTCTCACTTTAACCGTGTCCCAATCAATTAAGCCAAGCGCCACTTCAACTTAACTGCCCCTTAGAGGTACCTTAATCAATAATATATGCAGCTATACAAGCCTCTATTCCTGAAAATTAATAAAACATGAACATTCTTCCGGGCGATCCCTCCCGACCATCCTTTCCTCCTTCAAATCCCGTGTCTGCCAGTCATGGTCTGTACCATCTGGACTGAGGAGAAGCTGCAGGTCGGGGTTGCAGCCGAGAGATCATGGAGAGGGCCTTGCTAGACATCAAAATAAGATGCAAAACTTGTTGTTTTTTTTTTGTTCCTAAGGAGGTGAAAACATCTAACAACTATTTTAAGACAAAACGTTGCTATGACCTTTCCAAAATGTCAATTGAAATGAATGTTCATGCTCTCATGACAAATGAGCGTCTGAGTAAAAAAAATTATTCCCATTTGGGCATGTAGCTATTTGGAGCTTGTGTGGGTGTATTAACTGCATGTAGATAAATGTGTATCTGAACTGCACTGAGAAGGTCAGACATCACATTTTATCAACTATTCTTGTACTGCTGCCTGCTGGAGTGAGACCTTCGATGATTTTAAGATCGCACCATGCAATACATTTCTGCTACCAAAATATCTTCTACATTCTCTGCTTTTGTTCGCAGTGACTATGTCCCATTGTCAAAATATATAGACAAAAGCATGTTCCCAAAATTCTGGGTTAACCTCCAATGTTTTAGGTGACTAGCAGAGTGGCTTTAGAGTAGGTGCATTAACTTTAGTTTTGATTTGTAGACGGCAACCTGCAGACAGAATGTGTAGTCAGGAGGAATTACACATGCGACGAGAAATCGGCTGGTGACCATTTTCAACTCTTCTCTGTGGAAGTTACTATTGTGTAAGGTAGGCTCAAAGTTAGTGATTTTTGACGTAGAGTTTTACAGTGGATTCTATGAAAGACATGGTGGGTCCTCGCCTTTGCTCTCAATATGAATAATTAATCACTGCAAAAGGCTGGGGGAAAATAGATGTTCATATATTATTATTATTATTATTATAGAGAAATCAAAATGAGCTTAAATCGGTAATAGCAGATCCCAGCTCTACAAAAACCACGGCACAGAACTCGGTCACAAAATATCAAGAAAGAATAACTGAAAATGCAAAAGAAAGTTCCCTAGCACCCATTATGTTGTCCTCCCACAAAAACCCAATTAGGTTACGCTTTGAAATAGTCATAGATTGTGGGTGTTCACAGTAGTTGGTAGTAGGTCCCAGCACTTTTGTGCTTTTGGGTGGGGTGGGGTGGGGGGTGGGGGGTTCCCTGTTAAACTAGATCATTGTCATGATAAAGATAAAGTGTAGTTCATGGTCAATCTTTCTTCACAAAAATGAAAAAAATATTGAGATGCTTGATGCAAGCTAGATAAATATTTTTATAAAGTACATATGCAGATTTTGACTTTGGGTTTGATAAAATACATCAGCAAAAACAGGCTCTAAAAGATATGTTCCACTCTGCCAGGAGTTTTTATGTATTTAATTCATTTATTTTTACTGTTTCCGTTGTCACCATTTATGACTTTATGACAAGTTAAGGCCCAAGGGCTAGTGGTAAGAACTGGAATAAGAGTCGCTGTTTGAACAATTGTTCCCTCTGCTGGTTTTATTCTAGGACCAATGAATGCTACTTGAATGTTGACTGGATGCAATCTGATGGGTTTTCTTAGATAAAAACGTTTTTGACCAATCTGTCTGGATGGTTGGATTGAATTGACTTTGTAAAGTGCCTTGAGATGGCATGTGTTGTGAATCGGCGCTATATAAATCAAATTGATTTGAATGCAAGCAGGAAAAAATTTCAGGCCAAAAGGACAGTGTTGATTTTGGGTTTTTTTAAGCATTATGTTGTTAGACACTACATCCTAAGAAATGTGTTTATCATATACTGTGTGAAATAGATGAGCGGTAAGCCTCAGAGAGCAGTTCCTGTCCAACAGCTAATATAAATTTATGTATAAGCTTTTGGGGTTTTGGAAACCCTGGCTACAAAATTAGTAAAAGAAATAGAAAGAAATAGAAGTTATTATAGAAGTTACAGCCAACGGCCTAATGTCCTGTCTCTAAGACAGAACATGATTAACAGGAGCAGAAAAGAGTCTGTCCTCTTAGGGCCCTGACATCCTGACTCTACTTGTAACATAAACACATTGATATACACAGCCGCTGAAGCAGTCACTCAAGCAGCACTCTGGGAAATGAAGCAGCCAATTCACAGAGCAGGATGACCTTATCCCACCATGCACTGCTCTCTGGAGTGAGATCCCTTTTGGATGTCTGCTTTAATGACAACTTTGTCACTGTTCTTACTGTTGTTGTTCAATTTTGTTTGATTTGATTTTATGTTCTGAAAAGGGAAAACATCAATGATTCTAGTTTAGTAATCTATGTAATATTTGCAGATGGCAGACTGCTTTCTGCATTTAGACCCAAATCAAATCTTATCTGGGTCCAGATTGATTGGAATTGAATATTTTTTTAGCCATAAATCTTTGAGTTGAATTTATGGTAATGCTTTTTAATGTGTCCATACTTTACAGTAGTCGCGGTAATACAGCAGGACCCTGGCAGGTCTCCTGTTTCTGTTCACACAAAGACAAAGACAGGGAAAGGTATCTCGAAATTTATCCCCATGATGAACCAGACTTAGAGGTCCACAATTCTTTTCCTGATCTTGGCTTGATTATCTATCCCCATGATTTCAGACGCAAAAGCAGTGTAATTAAGGTGTTGCCTTGAAATAAATCCACAGGGATGCTTTTAAATTGTCAAAAGTAATGACTTTATTATCGTCTGAGCTTTCACACAGTGTCTGAAAGCATGGTCATCATCGTGTATATAAACTTCAGAATGTAACGAAAATTTCCCCAACATTTTCTCACTCATTCACACTAATGGAAATAATCTCGGTAACAAGCTCAAAACCATAATTGTTTAGTCTGATTTAATTTCAGTTAGTGACAAAAAAAAGGTTTCTTGGTTTTACGACTTTTGCTAGAGAAGTATATATTTCAGCCAGTCTTGTTAAAATTCAAATGAAGACTCCCAGCAGAGATCTCTGGTATGTAGAATACAAATTAAAATAAAAACACTGCCTGTTTTGACTCAGAACTGCAACAACATAGAACAAGAAAAGAACAAGTAAGATTTAAGGTTAACCGGACAGTCAGAAATGCCATGACATAACCCTGACAGCTGTAAAGAAGATAGAGGTGGACTTCTAATAATATAAATGCCAAGGGTTGACTGGCTTCTGTAGCCTTCAGGCATGATGCTGTATCTTTTGCGAGGTTAGACAAAAAAGAAAAGATTACACACACACCCCCATCCTTGTTTAAAATACAAAGAGAGGACCATGCCTTGACTTCCACAGACTTCTTCATTTTCAAGCCTTTCTGTGGCCTAACCCTACTCCTTAACCTTTACTAGTTTATACCTAACCATACCCTATAACTATTTGACACCATAGTCCCAAACCTAACCCCTAGCCCAGGAAAAAAAGGTAAATTGAGGACCAAAAAAAGGTCCTCAATATACATCAGAAACCTCACTTCACTAGTAAAGTGATCTCCCTCCGCTGCAAGTACAAGAACGCACACACACACACACACACACACACACAATCTTTGCTGTTCCTAGGACAGCACTCTTCTGCACTGAAATCTCCAATCTCCAAGATCTTTGCGATCAATACTTACAGTGGGTTATGTTTAAATATGGAACACTGCAGTTTTTCCAGTGACAATATGTACCATTTGTTCACTTTAACTCCAAATGGCACAACAGACAGAAAATAACGACAAAGAAGCTTGCCTATAAACCAAAAGAACAAAGACTTGTGTCTCTACCTGGTGAGACTTCTGGTGCATCTTTGGTTAGGTATTTATCAATCAGTGATTAAACTGGTGGTGGATAGAGTAGCAAGAAATTGTGCACGATTAGCAATACTTCAAAGTAATATAATTGAAGTAAAAGTAAAATATACAGTTCAGTAAAATACTTCTAAAAGTACAGTTTTATAATATACAAATATAAATAGGTACTACCCACCTCTGCTTATTGCAATGCTTTGAACCACCCCACTAGTTGGATCCCTCCATTTTATTATCACATTCTTTCCACTTTGTCTTCCAAATTATTTATATGATTATTCCAGTCAGACGTGTCGCGTTAATTATCTCAATTTTGATTTTGATCTGACATCAGCTCACTACACAAGCCTCAACAGAAAACAGGGAGACAAAGAAAAAGACAAAAGCACCACATGTGCATGTGCCTGGTTGAGTCTCATATGTGTTTTGTGCGCCTGTGTGTGTTGGGGCGGACTATGGAGGTTAGGTTGTCCTGTGGAGAACTCCAGACACAACAGGCTTTTTCCCTGCAGGTCCTCTGTCTTTGTGTGACAGCCTATTAACGGCACACTCACACCTCTTCACACAAACACATGCAAAAATCCACAAGTCGTCATACATCAGAAGTCCCATCTCAGGGGAACATCATCACAGGTGTTCTTACATTTATGCACACGAGAAATCATTTGAGCTTGACGCACACCTGTTTGGATGCTTCACATTTGTGCCCGTGTGCATGAAAAAGCCTATCGGCGTCAGGCAAGACAAAGGAAATCTTTAGGCAAGACTCAAACAGTTGCCTTGTGTGAACCATTGTCCCTGTTGGCTGCAAGATAGTCAGTTGCATCTTTGTTTTACCATATTGATGCCATACTAATGAGAATGTAAAAATGCCATTCTCTTTTCTTCGGCCCTACTGATGCCACAATTAAAGCACCACTGTCGTTTATGCAAATCTCTCATGTTAAGCCACACCATACCAAGTTTATTCATAAATCGTTTTGACACAGCCACCGCTGAAACAAAGTGCTGCTCCAATCTGCAAACTATAAACACACACACACACACACACACACACACACACACACACACACACACACACACACATGTATATAAAATACATAAATATGACATGATAGCCACAGAAAAAGAGTTCATTACACTTCCTCCCCTCCAGTCAATCTTTTTCTCTCTCTCTCTCCCTCTGCAGAGAACCCGGACTTTCAGTTGGAGATAGAGTTTGACATTTTCTGCCAAATAAAGAAAAAGCAGAAAACCAGAGGAGGAGATTCCCCAGAGAGGATTAAGAAGCAATGGGTAGAAATTGTTAGACATGTGAGATAAAAAAAGAGATGAATCAATACAGGAGGTCTAATATAGAGGGACTTATTGGCACCTTGCAATAAACTTAAGCCATGTCAATAAAGCTCAGGAATTGTTTTTAGAAGTGGAGTCTAGGCAAAGCAAGGGAGGAGATTTATTCAGCACCAAGGATAGCTCCTGGTTTCAGATCTGAATTACCAGCACTCGGACAGCTCTGTCAAAGCTCCATCTGTGAATCCAGACATTGTTTTCAGCTCCACACCTTTATATGCTTGCCTCAAATGTGCATCTTGACTTGTAGCAAACACTGCGTACAACTATTCTAACCAGGAGGTTTACATCCAGAAAAGCTGAAGATCAGTAACTTAGAGTTGAAACACCAACAGTATTTTATCATTTGATTGTGCTGCATTAATAAACTTTGTTTCTGAAACAGAGAGAGAGAGCAAGAGAGAGAGAGAGAGAGAGAGAGAGAGAACTAAGGAGGTTCTGTCAAGCTGTCTTTAGATGCACAATCTCAAAACAGTCACAATTGACATTTAAGTCCTTCAGTACATCCCTGTGGACTGCGTGAATGCAGGTTTTCTAATCTCCCATCTTTGGTCGTCAGTTTCTCACATTTAGTGCTTGCCACATTTATTCTCAGCCTTGGTAATGATACCTAGAAAAGTCAACCTACCCTAGCTTACTAAAGAAGTTAATTCTAACGGAAAAAGGCATCAGAATACATAGTGCTTAGTAGCTTGTTGTGTATGGGGCTGCACAGCCGCAGACAAATCCCACGTTGGTCATAATACTGTGTCTGGCTGGTGTAGAACCAGCTTTGCAACATTTATTGCATACTTCATTAAAATAAAACTCATGTTTACACAAGACCCATAAATTTGCAGTTTAAACTTATAAAGCTGCAGAAAAACTCTGGTTTACAATTATTGCTTTCACTTCTTTCATCTGACAGTGTCTCATCCTTGGCAATGAACTTGTATTTTACTTCAAGAAGATTCCCTGTCCCAACACTCTGTCTTTAAAAGCAGAAGTAGGTTTCCACAACAGAACTACACACATACAAAGCCACACTTACTGATAGGCACCCAAACCTTTACCCCTCCTGGTGTCAGCACCTCTTCCTCTCCTCTTGTATGCCATACCCTGACAGGATCAGAGGGATACCCCCCTCTTTCTGCAACATTGTACCCTTCCTCTTCTCTCGCCCTTCCCCTCTTCCTTCACTTCACTCCCCTTCACTGCTCTGCCCCGGCTCTCATAATGTCTTTGCCCCTTCCATCTTTCTCTGTCAGCTCATTAAGCTCGACTTATCTCGCAGTGCAAAGCGGAAATTAAATCCTGAGCCCTGAACCCCCTCAGTTGCCTCTGCCCCTCATGTTCCTGCTCAGCGCCGCACCCCTCTTTTTACCCTCTTCCTCAAGTGATTAGAGGATTTTTTTCCCTTTTTCATGCATGCAACATTGTTTGTTCTTAAAATGTTAATCATAATACTTTATGGGCTTTTTGACTGCCTTATGAGTAAAAACTGTAGCAGTATTGAGCCAGAATCCACGATGCTATTGTTTATAACAAATGTCTTCAACGTGTTTGTGTGCACATCCCTTCGCAAACCACCTACTTTTATAATGGAGAACTCAATATATGTGATAGAATAGTAATCAGGGTATTCTTATGCAGTAAGACCATGCTGCACAGGGAATCACAGCAGATTAAGGAACTGTATTTGGCGGCATTAACATGAAATCGTTTTTTAAGCTCTGCTAATTCAACTTCGCTGGAGGAGAGGGCACGTTCACCCCTCAAACAACAGCCATGCAGCTCCCGATACCAACTTACAACAGCTGCCCAAACTTTCTCCTGCACAGAGCGTCGCTCAGGCTCCTCACACCAACAAAAAGATTCACTAATCTCAGCCCTGCTCAATTCTCCGACTTGTTCATATCCGACGAGTTTAAAATGCAGTTAAGCATTTAGCTTTGCCTTGTTCTGGCTCTGTGCTCAACGGTGACGCATGCTGCAGGACACCAGTGATTCGTCAGAAGCCAATAGGATTAGCAATGCAGAGTGCTGCATTGTGGGTACTTTTATGCCTGTGAGGCATACGTTAATTTTCTTCTTTTTTTTGGCAATGTAAATGGGAAATCTAACAAGAACTGAATAGACAACAGCAACGGAAAATGCGGCTTGAAACTCTGATTGATAACCACAGCTACCACATGGATGCACAACAAACATGCAAAAAGACAGAAAATGAAGCCAGTTTGTACACCAAAAGTCTATTCTTTCTTTTCTCACATTACTCTTGATTAAAAAAAACAAGAACCAAACACTGACTGGCTGAAACTTCTGAAAAGTTTGAATTTACAGTGTGTTCCGTCAGTTTAATGCAATAAGGGAAACTTCATTTTGACAGAAGTATTGAAGTGTGTAAAGCTCTTCTTATTCTTAACTCTGTAAATTTCTTCTGGTTTATGAAAACCAGTAGTCCATACATTTTTGAATGAAAAAAGAAATGTCCTAAAGAAATGTGTAAATCCTTTGTTTTAGACTGCAGTTCTGCTTTTATGATATGACAACCATCTTGTTTTGACAAGCAAAAGAAAAATAATAATTAAAAAAATCTGGATTGGGAGCATTATGTGATCCCAAGTATCCATCAGCATCCCAATTAAGGCATTTCTAAATTTTAGGACAAAACTCAACTCCCAAAAACCTGCTATTTGGCTACTGTCTGATTTTATGCAAGGCATACCGGTAGTTGGCCAAGTAGCCGCGGAGCCACATTTTGCAGAGCCAATTTTTAACGATCCCTGGCTTGGTTTGTGAGTAAAGCTTCCAAAACTGTAATAAAGACCATGCACATCGTGTTGTTAATCTAACCTGGTGTTTTGCACCATTTGCAATGAAATTCGCAGTGGTCACACACACAAACTGTACATACATACATACATACATACACTGAGGATACACACACAGCAGAAACAGCTGCAATACTAATCTGGTTGTCTAGCTCCAGACTCTCCACCCCAGCTCACCTCCTCATTTCACCTAGTGGCCCCCATTTTGAGAATCAGCCTCTATAGAGGGTGTCTTCAAAGGCCAGTAATCTGTCTGGGGAAAGCTGCAATGGTGAGAGAATAGCTCTGGATTAGATTCCCCTCTCTTTTACTCCTAAAATAAATTCTCGTCTCATTTTCTGTCTTTGTCTCAGTTCCAGGTTTACATTTGCTACAGGATGTATGTGTTTGCTTTCAGTTATTCAAGTTAACAATTCCACAAGTAATATATCCACATAATGAGAATGTCCTTACTTCTCTCAACAATGTCACACTAAACCCCCCATGAAACAGTTCAAGCTCATGATCAACATTTTTTTAATGAATATTTTAAGATGAATGAGTTGGTCTATGAAGATAGAAAAATGCAAAGCAAACCTGTTTTTTAATGTGTTCTGTTTTGGAATATTAGAAAATGTAAGTTCTTCCAGACATTATGAATTGTAAAAGGATTTTCCTGTGATACACCATGAGGATATATATATATATATATACACACCATGAGGATATATATATATATATATATATATATATATATATATATATATATATATATATATATATATATATATATATATATATATATATATAAAATCAGTTTGCAGTGCTGTCAACACACATGAGGAAATAATAGTTGGGTATAGTCCATTTGTTAAATATCCTATATGTTATGAAATTTTTAATGTGTTGTTTACAAGGAATAGTTTAAGAACTCAGTAAATGTTATCACTCTGTCTAGTCAGAGTGGTGCCATTTAAGCTCTTTATGCGTTTGGTCTGTGTTTTACAAGTACAAGAATAAGCACCACAAATCTGGCACAGTGCACGCTCTACATAAATAAACTCTGATTTATTTATTGCATTATGACACTAAATGCCCAATAAATGGGTTACTGTAACTTTATTTTTTAACTTGGAATGAAGAAACCAGTCTTGCTTGCAATAACATTATACAATAATAACAACAATAATAATAATAATAATAACTATTTATAAGATGTGAGATACAGTATATCATTCAAGGTGTATGCTGAATGATGTGCACTGATCATTTGATAATGTGGATTGAAGCTGGAATGGGACCTTCCCTGAATCCAGTAAACTAAAGGCATTTCGTAATACCTCAAGGATCTTTTTGCTTATGGGCTTCTTAAGTCACAGAAACAAGCGTCTTATATGTCCTCTCAATGCCAGTCACGACAGCTATTATGTGATGGAGGTGTAGCTTAAAAGATTATTCGCGGAAGCCCTTTAAATTACTTTCATTATTGTGATCATGGAACCAAAGGCAGTGCGTAAACACAGTTAGAGCTCAACAAAAGTCGACCCCTGAGGGAATTGCAAAAGTACTAAAAATGCCCTGGCCACTTAGTGCCATCTCGGAAGCTACTATAAAAACGGAAGGAGCATAAATGAGATTAAGGAACGACGTGTGGTCAGGAGAGATATCTTTCTCCAAAAGTCAACAGGCAGAAAAGAGGATCGGATGAAGTGGGGAGAGGATTGGGGGATGGGGCAGCAGGAGGGGAAGGCAGGATTAAGGGGAACTGAAGCTGCAGTTAAGATTCCTGTACTGGTAGATTTCGTTGCCGCAGTTTATTCAGCACCATACATGCATACTGATGGCATGGGGGGCCTTTTGACATTTAATGTTCAAGAATATTTTGACGAGAAGTCTTTCAACTACATGTGCTGATAGAAAAATTCTAACTGCATGGCTGCAATGTTGTGAGAAACATGGTTTTATACCCATTTTTTTCATTTGAAGTGGTCTCTGCACTAAACCGTTATTAAGAAAGGCAACATTTTCTCAGCATTTTGCCTTAAAATAAACTCTAGGAAGTTTTACATGATGCAGCTGTGCTGTAATAACTCATTCAGTACATACTAAGAGTCGCTGATGACCACATTTACACTGGACATGTAATCTAGTTCCATTCTTCAATCCTTTCTGAATCTAAGCTTTCCTTCACCTTTTCCCCCCTCCTGCATGCTGCTTTGTGTGCCTGCGCCACTAATCTTGCCCTCTCTGTCCCTTCCTTCTCCGCTGGATACCCCACAGTGGATTGAGGTGTAATTTTATACGCATACTTTGATAAAGTCTTCTGCTACGGAGAAGCCGTGTGGGGAATTCTGGGTACAGCTTAAATCTTTATGAGACCAGTCTCACTCGTCTGCATGCTTGAGCGTATCAAGATCATGCAGTTTTCAGATGGACAAGGGAAGGGAGAGAATAAATATTTTACACAAGAACAAAATACTTACTTTAAACTCCGTAAAAGAGTGAGATTGAAAGAGAGAGAGAGTCATCAGGGTCTCACCCTCCAATTTAAAAGGTAATTCTAAAGGAGAAATGCCAGAAGAAAGCCCAGTATAGTTAGTGTTGCCATGAGCTGTTTAATCTTCTGCTGTCTGGTAAAATAATTAGTTGGTTTGCATCATAAACAGCCAGAATGTGCACCTAGTTCATTGCAAAGGCAATAAAGCAGCTACATTTCTAAGCACCATAAACAGTTAACATGCAAAATAGTATTTTGTGCTTATCTGGCTGAGATATGAAATCTGGAGTACAACAGTTCAAGGCACACGATCTTGTGACATTAAAAATGCCACGATATTTCTCGTTAATACAAAATATGTCTTTTGAAAGGTTCTTTTTTTTTGCCATTTTATGCCATGTTCTCTATACGTCCAAGTCTGTTTTTTTTTTGTTTGTTTTTTTTATTTTTAATAAAATATGGGAGATAACAAGAATGCACCACGAATTAAAATTCTGACCCGGAAAATCGGAGCTGGCCGTGCAGCTTGGAGTGTTGTGTTTGGAAACACGCACAGGATTTTCATTGCTTTTTTACCATTAGAACCAGCTTAGAATAAAAAAAACTGCTATATATAGACTAGTCAAACAAGGACTGGATCATTCTATGGAGACTTTAAAAAGACTTTTTTAAATCAGTAAAATATTTTCCCTGCAAGTGGGAAAACAAAAAATTTCCTCTGATTTGTATGAACCCAAGAGTGTTGACTAGTCTCATGAGCTGGATGCGACAACACATGAAAACATATTTGAACCTGTACCATGAGCATCGACACAGTTTATTTGTAGGATTATATAATCTGTCTAGGTTTTGTGAACAAAGAAATGCCTGCATGATTCCAGATGCACTGGTGCCCGTTCCTAGAGTTTAATTTGTGAGAGTGAAGGCAAACCTTGGACGTGCCGCTAGCTCATCAGTGGACAACACAGACATACAGGAGAATCAACCATACATGCACAACGTCACCTAAGGTTCAAGAATAATTTTAGGTTGTAGCAAGTGCTGAAGGTATACATCTAACTTGACTGTTCAGTCTGGAAGAGAAAGCAACATACAGAAAGGAAGGAATATAGTTAAATTTCTACTGTACAGACAAACTAAAAGTTCATCTTAAAGGTGGTCTGTATTCAGGTGAAGCATTAAACCAAAGCATCTTGCTGCGTGCTCTGCATACACAAGCAGGTGGTCCTCAGCACATGTCGATATATCCTGTCTGAACTTAATAGAATAAGAAACGCTGCTGCTCATCATTTAAATCTTCGCAGACCTCCCTGACTAACACACATGGTGGGTTTTGTGCACATACTCGTGAAAAGCACAACCCGGCACGTATCTGTGAAAACACACACACACACACACACACACACACAACCTGCCCTCCAGACCTGTCATTCAAAGGTAATTACCTGGCCCTACTAACTGACAAGGTTACAGCAGCTATAGATTGGCGATACCGGGAGTTCTTAACCCTACGTTTGCCCAACATACACATCCTAACAGAACTAAGGCCGTTTGTGTCCAGAAAGATATGATTGATGTCAAGTATTAGGTTATTTCAATTGTTCAGTTAGCTGTATGTTGGCTACAGTTAAACCTTAAGAAAAAAAGAGAAAATTATTTGTTCAGAACTTTGATTAAGTTCAAGTTAAAGAAAAGCTAAAAAAAAGAAATGCCAATGAACAATTGAGAATATTAAAGGGTTGTGTATAGTCATTCAAATTCTGCTTAATCTGTCACATCACAACCACAGACCTCGATGTAAAGTCAATAAACACACCGTCTCCACAGTGAAACATAGTGGTGGCAGTACAGTGCTGTGCTGTTGTTTTTCTTCTGCTGGTCAGAGTTGATGGGAAGATGGGTGGAGCTGAATAAAGGCCAATCCTGCAGATGAACCAGTTAGAGGCTATAAAAGGTTTAAGATGTGGTTGCAACATGGCAATATGTTAAAAAGGTCAAGGATTTGAGATGCACAGAAGCTCACATGACTTAATGACACCCTTAATGACGATTTTACACATTAGAAAATCCCTGTGCTGCCACAACGGGGGGAGGGAGGGGGGGCGCTTGGGTGGTGGGGAGAAATGGTTGTCCTCAACCAGTCAGCACTTTCCCCTAACACAGGCATGAATGGTGGCAAGCAGAAAGGAGGATAAGAGGACCATGACCTTGAGGATGACTGCATTGGAAGGGTGTGTAACACAATGTGATAACTGCTTGTGTGTTATAAGGTCACCGTGGAGGACGAGTTGTTAGCGAACGAAAGCGGAAAAAGCAGAAGATGCTGATATCTGACCAAACCAGCGTAACGCACAATAATGGACCAGCTTTCATTTTGGAAATTAAATTGCTGCGCAGATTAGATGATCAGGCACGGTCAGGGCTTGTGCAAGACCACCAACAACTGGGACTGGCGCAACAGAAAAATCTGCGAAAAAAAATGTGAATGAGCGAGCCAATTTTCTCCTCATAAGGTGGGCTCTGAGGTGGGTTTCCGGAGCGCTATGGACAGCACAACATTGGGTCAATACTATTTTAACCTGATGCAGAGCACTGAGCATATTTCTGAGCTAGTGGATTCAAAATAAATCATACGACCAAATCTGTTTTTTTGTTTTTTTTTTCACTAATTGCTAGCCAATCAAACTGAGGCTTTAAAAGCTGAAGACTTTTTATCCATCAAGCTATGGTGCAACTATTGTATGATTGCATTAAAAACTCACCGTTTTTGCTTTCGTTAGATTTTGATTTTGCATTTTACCACAGACTATAAAAATCTGAGCATCCCTCAATCACCCAGCATCCAGTCTATATGTGAAATTACCAGCTGGGAGCCTAACTTCACAGGTAACCCAGCACATGCCCATCTTTATGTGTAAGGGCCCTCATCATGATTGTAGATTGCCCGTTTCAAATTGTTTGATGACCAACCGAAGTTGATGCTTAAGACCACACCTCATACATGAGCTCCCATATGTTGCACCAAGGATCCAGACAAACCAACTCATGCTCACTACATCAGTGATAAGAAGGAATGTAGAGGAGGAATGGATAACGTGCTTGGTTCTACTTCATGGAAACATTGTGGCAGGTAAAGTTTAAACAGAGAAATTAGGAAAGAAAGGAACGTCACAAATAAAAAGCAGTGAACACAAAAGGCTAAATAATTAATAGAACAGCTGCTCTTAAATTCATATATTTGGGTTGTAATCTTCGGAAAAAAATATGAAAATCTGGATTTGTTAACGCCTAAGGGGCAAATTGCCTTCAGGAGTTGTTGGTCTACTTTCTAAATAACAAAAAGGGGGAAAATACTCTTAAATAAAAGTTTGTCTAATACCCGGTTTGCTTGTTAAGGCTTCTAGCAGCCAAAAGAAACACATTAGTATTTGTTCCAGCAATATGCTTTAAGAACGGTGTTAGATTTTTATTTTTTTAGTTAAAAGAGATTTTGAAAAAAATGTTTAGGTTAAAGATCACCACCAAACTTATACAACGTGTCCCTTCAGGCAGTGTTGAATTATGCTCCTCTTGTTGAGGTGGGATCTCTGCCTTTCAGTGTAGTTTAAGCAGAGGTAGAGTTCAGGGCTACTTAGTAATGCAACAATGCAAATATCTCAAGGCTGCTACAGGCTTCTTACTTATTCCTGCAAACAAACAACAGAAAAGATGCAATTTCTAGGGATGAACTTTAGGTTCAGAATATGTTACTTCTACTTGGCCTTCGTGTCATATAACATATGCAGCGCTCACAAAAGTCAGCTCTTTGGAAATGATAACCTATATTAAGGTGGAAATAGGTTTTGCCTTGTAGCGTGGGACATGGTAATTGCATCCCCCTCGTACCCTGCCTACAAAAAAAAGTCCATCTCCACACCAAAGAATCAGACTTCTCTCCATACCACCTGTGCCCCTCTTTCTCACACCTATCACCTACATATGCATCCATCTTAAGACCAATATATATTCACAGCAGAAATGCCACTGGGTGAATGAATGCTCTTATACTGACAACAAAGGAAATCCTGCTCAGTAGCGTTGGATGAAAGGTCAGTCATGGTCTTGTCTCCCATACGTATCCTAACGTTTATATGTTTTATGCATTCTCAGATCAGAGGGAAAACTTGCCAACACTGACATGGACATCATTTTTTAAGATAAGATAAGATAAGATAAGATAGTCTTTATTGATCTCACAATGGAGAAATTCACTCGTCACATCGGCTCATACAAGAAGGTGCGGAGTAAGGAAGGTGCATTCAATTATATACAGTGAATCTTCATATATACAATGGATCAGAAAGAATACCAAAAAATACAAAAAAGGAAATAGGAATGGGCATGTGATGTCTCATTTACATTCTTAGTGGTCTATATATATATATATATATATATATATATATAAACATATCTATATACTCAAATATATACATATATCTATGCGCCTACTTACATACGCACCTACGCGTATGTATGTGCATATACATTGTATACATTTGTACATACATACATACATACATACATACATACATGTGGGCTGACTTATGTTCAGGTGATGATAGCAGCAGAAGTCACTACATCAGGATTATTGCACGGGTTGTAGGACAGTGTATTAAATAGATTATTGCACCTTGGTTATTGCACATTACTTATTACAGTTATGGTCACAGTTGCAGTTACAGTGCAGCATTGTAAAATCTTATAGCAGCAGGAATAAATGACCTGCGGTAGCGCTCCTTTTTACAGACAGGATGTCTAAGTCTGGCACTAAAGGAGCTGCTCAGCTCCTCTACAGTCTGGTGCAGCGGGTGGAAGGTGTTGTCCATGATGGATGTGAACTTGGACAACACCCTCCTCTCAGCTACTTCCTCCACTGAGTCCAGAGAGCAGCCCAGGACAGAAGTGGCCTTCCTCACCAGCTTGTTCAGTCTCTTTCTGTCCCGCTCTGTGCTGCCAGGAGCCCAGCAGACGACAGCGTAGAGGAGGGCTGAGGCCACCACAGAGTCATAGAAGGTCTTTAGCAGAGGCCTGCTCACTCCAAAGGACCTCAGCCTCCTCAGGAGGTGGAGGCGGCTCTGGCCCTTCTTATACAGGGCGTCGGTGTTATGAGTCCAGTCCAGTTTATTGTTGACATGAACACCCAGGTATTTGAAACTCTCCACGGTTTCTATGTCCTCCCCCTGGATGTTCACAGGTGAGTGAGGTGGGGGTCTTCTCCTGAAGTCGATCACCATCTCCTTGGTCTTACTGGTGTTTAAGCACAGATGGTTCTTCTCACACCAGTCCACAAAGTCCATGATGACCGACCGGTACTCCAGCTCGTTCCCCTCAGACACACAGCCCACAATGGCCGAGTCATCAGAGAACTTCTGAAGGTGGCAGCTGTCCGTGTTGTAGGTGAAGTCCGAGGTGTAGAGGGTGAAGAGAAACGGAGACAGAACGGTGCCCTGGGGGGCCCCGGTGCTGCAGAGTGCCACCTCTGACTGACAGCCGTGCAGCCGCACGTACTGAGGGCGGTCAGTGAGGTAGTCCATGGTCCAGTCAGCTAGATGTTTGTCCACTCCAGCGTCCTCCAGCTTCCCCCTCAGCAGCACCGGTCTGATGGTGTTGAAAGCGCTGGAGAAGTCAAAGAACATGACTCTCACAGCGCTCCCGGTGGTCTCCAGGTGGGTGAGCGCCCGCTGCAGCAGGTAGATGATGGCATCCTCTACTCCGATGTTGGGCTGGTAGGCAAACTGCAGCGGGTCCAGGGTGGGGCTCACCACAGTGCGCAGGTGAGCAAGGATGAGGCGCTCCATGGTCTTCATCAGGTGGGAGGTCAGGGAGACTGGTCTGAAGTCGGCCGGTTCCCTGGCGTGCGGTGTTTTGGGAACCGGTACCACACAGGAGGTCTTCCACAGGGTGGGCACCACCCCCAGGCTGAGGCTCAGGTTGTAGATGTAGCTGAGGACCTCACAGAGCTCATCTGCACAGGTCCTCAGCAGCCTGGGGGGGATGCCGTCCGGTCCTGAGGCTTTCCTTTGTTTCAGCCTCGTCAGCTGTCCTCTCACCTGCATTGGTGTGACTGTGAGGGGGGAGGAAGGTAGGGCTGAAGGTGTGGATGGGTCAGTCGTTGATCGGAGTGGCGGTGGGGGGGATGGTAGGTCTCTGGAGCGCTGGTGGTTGGAGACATGTGGAGAGTTGAGGGCATGGAGGGGGCCAGTGTGGGGGGAGTCGAACCGAGTGAAGAATGAGTTCAACTCATCTGCAGTCTTGGTGTCTCCATCTGCAGCCCTGCTGGTCCTCTGCCCGAAGCCGGAGATGTTCTTCAGACCTCTCCACACGTCCCTGACGTTGTTCTGTGCCAGCTGCTCCTCCATCTTCTTCCCATAATCCTTCTTTGCTGCCCTGATCTTCCACTGGAGCTCCCGCTGGACTCTACGCTGCTCCTCTCTGTCCCCTGAGTAGAAAGCCCTCTTCTTCTGGTTCAGGAGGACTTTCAGCTCAGGGGTCACCCAGCGGGGGTTGTTTGGAAAGCATCGTAGCCGTCGTGTAGGCACAATGCTCTCCACACAGAAGTTCATGTAGTCAGTGATGCATTCAGTCAGGCTGTTGATGTCCTCTCCATGAGAGCTTTGAAACATGCTCCAGTCTGTGGTTCTGAAACAGTCCCTCAGCTTCTCACTGGCTTCATCTGACCAAACTTTCACTGACTTCTTCTGTGCCTTTTGTCTCCTCACCAGTGGAATGTAATGGGGGAGCAGATAGACGAGGTTGTGGTCTGAGCGTCCCAGAGGGGGGAGGGGGGCGGAGGTGTAAGCGTCCTTAACGTTTGCATAAAAAAGGTCCAGCGTTTTATTGTCCCTTGTTTTACACGTGACGTACTGGGTGAACGTGGGGAGGGTGGAGCGGAGGGAGGCATGGTTGAAATCCCCTGTGATCAGCAGGAGAGCGCGGGGGTGCTGTGTTTGCAGATTGTTTACAGCGGCGTGGATCCGCTCACACGCGGCGGCGGCGTCCGCGGAGGGAGGGATGTAAACACAGAGCACGATCACGTGGCCGAACTCTCTCGGCAAGTAATAAGGTCTTAAGCTCACTGCGAGAAGTTCAACATCCGAGCAGCATATCTGCTGCTTCACGTGAACATGCGCCGCGTTACACCACCTCTCATTCACAAACACCGCCAGCCCTCCCCCTCTCTTTTTTCCGCTCCCCGCAAAAGTTCTGTCCGCGCGGATAAGTTTAAAGCCGTCCGTGGAGATCACTGAGTCCGGGACAGATCCATCTAACCACGTCTCCGTGAAGCACATAATGCTAGCGTCTCTGTACTTACTCTGGAAACGGGTTAGTGCTGTGAGTTCCTCGGTCTTGTTCCGTAAAGATCTAACGTTCCCCGTGACAACCGATGGTAAATAACCTTTCCTCCGCTTCGTCCTCCCGCCCCGACATCCTCTCCGCCTCCTCCGTATTTCTGCGGGGATGTATAGTTTCTCAGCGTGGTGATGAACGGGGCCGCAGCGCGAGGAGTCACGTAGTCCGAGAAGCTGGTTCCTCGTGTAGATCAAGGGACGCTCGGAGTTGCGGACAAAGGGATCTCCACTCGCGGCATCGAAATGTGCCGAAAGTAACAAAAATATAATCAATAGAGTCCCAAAAGTTGGTTTCTTCAGGGCATCCAGGCTCAGAATACCCGATGTGGTATTCAAAAATATACATGCAATCCAGAAAACACAATAAAAAGGAGAAAGTAGGAAAAGAAGGGATACCGCCGATGTGACTGGCTGCTGCCTGCGCAGCGCCATCTTGGAAAAAAAAAAAAAAAAAAAAAAAAAAAAAAAAAAAAGTCAAGCCAGTCATTTTTCCTGTAAAAATGACTGGCTTGCACCATAACCTGACACAGCTGGATGCCAACACGGCACATGACTTTATTCAGAGGTTCTGTGAAGCCAAACTTCATGAAAAAGACATGAAAAAGGACCATGTTGCCTACCATCTGAACATGTAAATATGGATTAAAAGAGTAAGGTTGAGAGGAGACTTGCAAAAATCTACCTATCGGTTACTAAATGTGCTTGAAAGAGTAAATTCGGTGTTCCAACCCTGCCAGAACCAGACTTCATCTTTATTTGGGTTTGAGCAGGAGCTCTGGGATGAATGAGTACAGTATCAGTTTATTTTTCTGGGCTAAATAAAGAAGTGGCTAACCACATACAGCCACAAACATCCCCATGGACATCTAGTGTTTACATGGGGTTCATACTGTTAAGTGCTTGCAAATGGCATATGGCTCGTTCCATCAAGCCCATTTGCCAGAACAGGCATTGAATAAAGATCTTTTAAAAAGAGAGGAAATGCCAATTTGAACGACACTTCAAAAGTTGTGTTCCTTCGCAAGGTGTTCCCAGGTCAGAACGAATACCCAACCCCTCCATGGAGACCTGGATGTTCCCAAGGCTCTGCCGTCCAGTGGGAGGGGCCCAGAAAGCCTGTTAAAGCAGCCAATCGGATGGCTGAACAAACTTCCAATGCAAAAGAACCGCAGCTGTACTTCAAATCCCCCTCGGATGAAGATGCTCATTACCCCATTTTTGAGCCGTCCTATGGATGATAATCATCTGAAATAAAGATATTTTTCTTTTGATCAAGATCAATGTAAAACCATCCATGGAAACATGCAAACCATTTCTGGAAAAAGTACCAAATTTTATAAATTTGTGCATTTTAATACCAAAGTATACTACGGGAGTAATGAGTTGGTGTCCGCAGCTTAGGGGTTCCTTCTGAGCGCTTCCTGCAATTTCTTTTTATCCCGCTTCTCCTTTTACCAGATTCTGAGCCCCAGTTAATAAGGACAGAAATTAAAAGTGAGTGAAGGTCATTGCACCTCTTAAGCAGTAATCAAAAGAGTTCTTCATCCTCACAAGGACCAGCAGAGCCGTTTCTGGAACCTCCACTGAAATCAGAGCCATTTGCTGCTTGAAGACCTACTTAGTCAAACACTGAGCAAAACCCCTTGCCTCTTCTGCCTCTCCATAATTTTCCCTGTGATGTATATACTGCTTCGGGTTTAACATTTCCCTGTGGAATTTTACATTTCAGTCAGTTCTCTTGAGACCCGAATTTGCAGGCAGGAAACAATGCCATTTCATTTGGAAGGTAGCTAGAAGGAAAGCCAGAGGTTAGAGAAAAAAGGAGACGCTCCACAACATCTGTTAGCCTCCAACAAAAATACAGCATTTTTTCTGTGACAAATTGCACTTTTCCGTCCCCTCCTCCCGAGCTGTCAAAGTCTATGTAGTTTAAACTTGATGCATGATGGTCCAGAAACAGGTCGTGTGTGTGAATTTGACAGCTGCCTCACAAGTAGCTGGGGTAAATTATCACACCTCCAATATCTAAAACCCAGGGACATGTTTATGACCTCTCATAAAGTGAAGAAGCACACATAGATAACACACACACACACACACACACATATATAAATGTATAAACATGAGAAATATTTGCACCTACACACCCAAAAGCTTTGCAGCACTCTACACTTGCAGGTTCATCTGGGAGAGGTAGATAAGAATAGCTTTGGGTGTACAGGGTAAAGCTCACCGTGGAGCTTGTTCAGGAATATTTTCCATTGATTTTTGGGGGGAGAAGCAGAGGCAGAAATAGCTATGTCTCACTCCAAAAAGGTTTCACTTGATAGTCTGCAACAGTTCCTCGTCAGAGACAAAAAAAAACATCAAGTTAAGAGACCCCAAATAAGCTACTCCACTAGAGAAAATATGACCTGTGAGCTAAAACTGCTTTCTCAAGCTAAGTTTCAGCTATTCCTAACCAAAAAAAAGAGTTATATTGAGGGGTAGGTGAAGAATAAACCCTATGCATCCATTCATTGTGTTCTGCTCATTCATGACTGAGTCACGGAGGTATCACATGCAGGTTGGGAGATCCAGATCCAGGTATCCTTTCCACTCGCAACACTCTCAAACTCATTGTTCCTAGGAAAGGATATGGGTTTGCCCCGCCTGTCAGTGGAAGATGCCAAGAAAACCTCCAAGCGATGGCATCCAGGAGCCATCCTGGTCAGATGCCTGAATGGTTTCCTTACAATTTGGAAAGGCGGTGCCCTTAGTCCAAGCTCACCTTGGATAATCTGTCTCCTAAAGAGTAAGCTTGTATCCAGAACCTCGTTCTTTTAGTCATGATTTAGTCATGAAGTAGCAGTAATACCGGGTTTAATTTTTCTCGTCATTAAATAGGAAATTATGTTCTTTTTGATGCATAATTTTCCACAAATAAACTTCCCATAGAAGAAAATGTATCCAACATCTTTTTGCAAAAGGTGTATGCATTTTTAAACCTAAAAAGTAGAACAAAAATGCTGGCTAAAACTAAAAACACATTTCTTATAGTAGATATTCATAAAAAAAAAAGGTAAGCAGATTTTGTTCAAAAGTTGATGCAATATTTTGCGCCTCTAAATTAGGTTCCATTAGGCTAACTTGGAGCCAAAATGGGGGGGGGGGGGGGGTGGACAAGTGGTTAGAGCAGCATGCTTGCACTCTGGGAGGTTCGCAAGTGCCTGGTGCGATCCCCGCAGACTGCCAGTGTGGGTCCCTGAGCAAGACTCTTAGCCCCAGATTGCTCCCCGGGCGCTGTAATAGCTGACCACTGCTCCCTAAGGGATGGGTTAAATGGAGAAAACTAATTTCATTGGTATGTATAATTGCAGTGACAAATAAAGATTTATTCTTCAAAATGGCTCTTTGGACCTATAAAGGTTACAGACCCCTGCCATACGTGAAGGTCAAAATGTAGATGGACCGCTAAACAGAGAGCTTTGGTTTCCAGTCTGTCTCTCTTCGTCAAGACAGACAAGAACGCATTAAGCATAATAAGGCCCTGATTCATCCTTCCATCTTCCACCCCATGCAACACACCAATATACACCAATATGTGAGAAATACCAGTATAAGAGACTGACCCCGACCTGGAGTGACCAAACAGCCCTTTTCAATTGAAAACCATAGTCTCATACCTAAAGGAATCCACTTGATAGTCTTTACAAAGCAACTGCTGCAATCCATTCTCTTGCAAATGCACAAATCCTTTTCTCAGAGGAGGATGTAAACCCTCTACCTATCCGTTTATAACCTGGGCGTGTGCCTCTTTTAGAGTATAAATAAAAAGAGATGTTTCCTGCCATGTAAAAAGACCAATAGAGGATGAAGTTCAGGTACACAGAGCTGACAGGACAAAAGAAAATGTGTCACAAGAACATGACAGAAACTAAGATTGGGGGAAAAATAAAGCGATTGTGATTGGAACAGAGAGTGACATCAAACGGATTAGACAGCAGCTCACAAATGAACACAGTGGATTAGGTTTCAATATTTCTGCAACAAAAAAAAAAAAACTTCAAATGACAGCAATAACATGATTTGTTGCAAAATGGAATCATGGGAACACTTTATGCTTGCAAGAAGAAAATGTGACAAATGATCCGGCATGCACAAAATGTTAGAACACAGTGAAATTAAATGATTGGACACGCCGTTCTGCAGTGCCAGGTGCTATTTGGAGCAGCATGTGTTGAAAATATGTTTTAGAGTCCCATCACATTCATGATAGCTTTCATGTCAGCAAGACAGAACAACGAAAATAAAGGCAAAAAAAAAGGCAGAGTAGTGTGTGACTACTAAATATATGTGCAAGTTTAAAAAGATGCTCCATTTTCCTAAACTTTCAGGTTACACAGCACAGCTTCATTAATCTATGCACTGATGGTAAAAGAGGATGAGGTTGAGAAATGATTTCACAGCGTTACGTAAGGATTGACCTGCAGCTGAAAAGTAAGGGGGCCTGAAGGAAGCGTGAGAGAATGTGTGTCCCTCATACTTATGTGGGTAAGTGATTGCGAAACGAAAAGGGAGACACTGAATTAAAAACTGGATTTCTCAGGCCTCAGGCTTCTTTCCCTTCTTCAATATACAAGAATACGAGTCAAGAATAGAAATAAAACTGAAAATAAGCATGTATAACACTGATGAAATGATGAAACAGCCGTAAAAGAATAAATTAGTTCATACTGTTTAGTGATGCACCAGCAGTGGTTCTCTTGATCAGTTCTGCTTCTTTACAGCTTTGACCTACCAATTTCTCAGTAAAAGATACAACTAACATCATTCAAAGTATGCTCCTATATGTGTCTTACAAGTTACAATTTCCTAATATGGATGAGAAATGCATTTTATATTCTTGGATTGCGAATTAAAGCTGCAGTAGGGAATTCAGACAAAACCGAAAATCTGGATTTTTTTTCCCCCACATTATCTGTCTCATATTGTACTGCCAGGACATGGTGATGGTTTTGACAGATGTGTAAAAAAAATTACAAGATAGACCTACTGCAGTTTATAAGCCCTCACAGAATCATATGGACTTAAATATTTCAACTGTTGACAGTGGCAGTCGGTGTATTATTGAAAGCTGTTACAGAGGAATAAAAGTAGACATGTACAAACCATCCACAGTTTGCTTTTAGAAGCTACTTAGATCTGTTCACACATTAAAAGAGCAAGCTAACGAGTCTAACTCAAAAACATCCACATCAATAATGTGGGGAAGTATAATCACGGATCCTTAAATGTCAATTAGCCAGTTTCCTAATGTCTTTTCATAGATCAGAAAAAAATTACACCTGGGATTATAAATCTGAAAAACTAGCCACTTCCAGTCAGCAAGTAAACAACTGACGCTTCCCTAAAACCATTTTATCATTGGTGAAGAATGAAATGACCATTATATAAAATATGTCATTTTCTTTTAAGGTTTACTGTGGAAATAAGAGATTTATGAATAGCACAATAAAATGTAAATGGCTGCAAATGATTAGACATGGCCCAGCTTCCAATATAAAGATAAGTGTCAAGGTCTTAGGAAGATAAGGCTGCATACCATACCATTCTTTGTCTTAAAATGCTTTACCTCATGTAACAGCTACTCTATGTTCCAACATCCTTTGCTACTCAATGGTAGTCTTTCCTACACTTATCCATTGTCTAAAAGAAAAAGTCTGCTCTTAGGAGAGTCTTTGTCTAAAAACTGAAGCAGCACCATCCATTACTCATGTTGAGCTAACAATATTGGACGCAGCGTCCGAAACTAAACTAAGTTGGCCGGTAGATGTAAGAATCAGCCAGCCAAGCATAGTTTTTACCGGCCAAAATATACATTCTGACTGGCCCCTGCTAAATATCTCCACATAATCCCGCTACGTAAATTAGCCTGAGCTAAACGCTAGCTGTTAGCAACGTACATGACGTAGTTGCTGCAGTTCTCGCGTCACATGTGCAAGTGTGACTAGAAAACATGACTTACTTGGTGCAACCGTTTATTCGCCATGTGGCAGCTAGCCATCTGAAACTTACTCGCCAAACGGAAAATTTACTCACGTCTGGCGAGTATTAATTTCAGACCTTGAGTGGATGCACAGTTAGGTACATGTCTGTAAAGCAACTGTCTCCAGGCTAGCTACCTGAGCAGACAGCCCACCCAGTTAGCCATCAGATCGCTATACCTGTGTTAAAGAGCAGAATGATGAAAAGGAATAATTGTGTTCAGTTAGCATGTTTACCTGACGCTTAATACAAAATTAAGTGTACATTTCTTTCATATTTCATATTTTATGAAAAAGTTTTGCTTACGACCTGTTGACAACAACATTACATTTCACCGCTTTCAGCTAAATTATGATTTTATCAAAGATTTTCAAATATCTTTGCCCAAAGCAAACTGAACACAAAGAGGCTGCCACACTCATCTCTCACTCTCCATACACATCAAAGCAACTAGACCATTATATATGATATTGGTTTGATTTTCATTGCATCATTACTCAAGGTTATCACACTGTGCAGATCTCAAGCTGGCCCCTGCCTACTCACAACTATATAATGTTTCGATACAGACTTCCTGATTGGGTAAAATATCCCTAAGACAGTAATGCATGCCTTTTCCCAAAGGGAGTGTTTTCATAACTTCATCTATGTCATTTCTGCCTCTCCACGCTTTCATTTGTAATAGGGGGTGTGGAAGGGGAGACATAAAACAAGTTACATACGCACTACTGTAACAAGACATTTGTAAAAAGGTCAGCCACTTTAAAACTAGCCTTGCACATTCCACACCCAACGTTTTCTTTGTTATTTGCCAAGCCAGTGACACTGGTACAAGGAAGAACTGAAAGACTGAGGGGAGTGGAGATGGGGGACTTGGTTTATGCATGTGTATGTCTGTGCGCGCATGTGTATTACTGGCAGTAGAATCCAGCCAGTTCAAGGACAGTTTCCCCCACACCCACTGCTGCCGATCTTCCTCTAAGAGAGCTTCATCACTGGTGCAGAAAAAAAAAGCTGCTTAAATAAATTTCTAAACACCCCTGGGACTTTATAATGAAATTAGTGAAGCTGACATTTATGACTGATCAAACAGAAAATCCTGGAGTCACCAATCCATCTAACCTTTATCAAGGTTTATCAAACAAGGCGTTTGTAACTTAAATCAAACATCACGACGGAAAACTGCCACTTATTTCCACAGAAAGTGACCGCGTGAATGCGAACCCACGTAAACAGAATGGGCCCAGAGACACTGAATATTTCAGCGTGATAATAGTCAGATACACGCACAGGTGCCAGGTCAACAATATGAATGTCCAGAGCGACACATCCCATAAATTCAATGTGTGAATTTATCAAAGGCATGCAGTTAAGCTGTGAACTGAAAAGATGGCTGGCGTCATCAGCGGGGACACTTAGTGTTCAGGGATCTGTGATTAAATGCAGCGCCGTCACCAGAAACATCAGGCGACTGTTCGCCATGTGTTAAATCTAAGTGATGTTACAACACAAAGAGAGCATTTTGTTTGCACAATGCGAGTTGTATACAGCGTGAACAATCAGTGGGGGTAACCTGGATTAATGTATGATTCGAAGGGCAAAGCTGGAGGGGGGGGGCAGATTAACAAAGACAATAGACGAAGGGGGACAAAACAAGAAAAGCTGGTAAACAAAATCAGGGGACACAAGGGAAGGACACTGGGATAGTAAAAGCTCAAAATGGATATGGCTGTCATAAAAAAAACTGAAAAATAATCAGTTGTTAAGAAAAATCTGTAAATAAAAAACTGGAAAAGAAACTAAATAACTTTGACCTCCTGCTTTTGTGAATTTAAATCCCAAAACTGTTAAACCCTGACAACAAGAACAGTAAAAAACGCCATTTCCCAATGTCTGCTAATGTGTTTGGATGGAGGTTTTATTAATGTTTTTGTTGCTGTTGCACTGGCAGCTGGTTTACTGTGTGCTTTGTCTGTTCTAATAAAAGCCAAGTGATTGTGTTCGAGTGCCTTTCGCGGTTCTAAAGCCTGCACACAATTGAAAGCGGAAAACACATTTCAACAACATAAACAAATCCAAAGCTTATAGAAGGAACCCCCCCCTCCCCCACCTCCCAAACACGGACACCACTACGACCTTTTTCGTCCAGTTAATTTCAGATGGTAGATTGGGACAAAGCAGGTCGGCACAGAAATCCCTGCACACAGAAAACGGTGCATTCACAGGCTGCCGCCGACCCCAACACAATCACAACTGCACTCTTGCAAATGCAGCATTTTTCTCAGGGTCAATGAGTCCATTATCATTCAAATCTGGTTTTAGTTCTGGTTTTAAAATTGACAGTTTTTTTTTGTTTTTTTTTTGCAAGCAAACGCAAATAAAGAAAACCCACACATATGTCATTGCTCAGACTTTTATAAATGTATCTCACACACAAACCTGTTCTTTTGTTGCACAAAATAACGTTTCTCTGCATTTGGACACCCTTAAAGTCAGCTTAAACAGTCGGCTCCCCTACGGACCCCTCACCCCATTCTGCAACGCTGCAACACAGCTGCCCATCTGAGGCAACAAGTCGGACCACCCCCCATCCTTCTCCTGTTTTACTGGGACTTCAAGGGCACAGCCACACAAAAGGACTCAGACATTCGTGCTTATGTTTCCCGGAAACCTCAGAGCCCAGCGTGGACGGATTGACTAGCCACGGAGCTCAAGCTGACCTCACATCACCCACACACACTTAAACTCAATCCTCCGCTACTGTCGCCGCTGATCAGGCTGGTCCATCACCCTCAGCAATGCCACACCTCCTGCTCAGACCACATCACCTAGAGTATGAGGAGATTACAGAACATTTGTTTTGCCAAAAAGGCAAAAAAAGCATCCAGCTATGTGGAATAAATAAATGCGTGGTCAGTAGAAAACGTCCAGCGGTGTACCCGTAAAGATCAGGAACGAAACAAATGACCGAAACCCCAAACATGGCAAACAAAGATAGACCGGAAAAATTACCAACCACCAGAAATTTATTTTCTACAGTCAAATACCTTGAAGCTGTTATGTTACACAAAGTTATCATGAGAATCTCATTTTGGCACATGTCTACTCATGACTAAATCAAACGGCCGATGTTTCCAGACTGATTTCTTGATGGGAGAAAAATATCCCCAGGACACTACTGCATGCAATTTCCCAAATTTTTATTTATTTTTGTCATACATCTACATATGACCATATTTGCTATATGGTGCAGTTGTTAGAGGGAGGAAAATTATGCCTTAAACTTAGTTTTTTTTTGTACATCTGTATTGAGATGCACTGTATCAAGTATCAGCCATTCATGAACAGATGCAAAAGATTTGGACACTGATCCTGACGTTTCCTGGCCATTTCAGAGCCCAGCGTGGACAGATTGACAGAGCATGGAGCTCAAACTGACCCTCCCATCACACACACGGTCGCACTCGTGCCTCCACAACTGTCACTGCCGTTCAGGCCCTTCATTCACCCCTCCAGCGTTACTGGACAGCCTTTCTTTGGGTGTTACCGGAAAGGGGGGGGGGGGGGAGATCACTGAGGAATATGAAAACTAGCAAACATTTTTTCAGATTAGAGGCTTACTGAGATGATCTAGAAATTTATCTGATCAAGATGTTCTAGACGACTCAATTTGGAAAAAAATTTCCATATTTTATATCGAAACCACAGCGAAACCTGTTGACACTTGGTGTGAACCATTTACCAGCAAACCTTCAAAAAATCAAGGTGTGAGAAGGTTACGACTTCAAAACCATAAAATAAATTGCTGTAATACTTTTCCCACAGTTTAAAGTTATTTTAATAAGATGCAAGACAACGTGCCACAGTGACTGGAGCTGTCTTCAGCTGAGTGGAGCACAGAGTAACATTATTCAGAGCAGAATAACAAAAAGGCATAATATTCTATGAAATAAACACTGGAAAAGTACTGCGAAATTCAACAGGCATTTATTTTATATTTATTTGTCTGTCAAAAATAAATACATATGAAATAATTTAACCATAATAAATATGCATCGTATATTATTTTAGCAGCAGAGGAAATGCTTTTTTTATTTAAACAAAAGCAAATAAGATCTTGTTTGCCTGTTTATATGATTTCATAGAATTTCTTAATAAAGGGTTATTCTACAGCAAGAATCTCACGCTGTCTCAGTCTTCAACACCCATATCTAAATTACTGACTGCCCATCTGCAGATTGTTCTGTTTGCATACAGATAGTGCTGAACTATGGCTAATAAATAAACGGCTTTATTCTAAAGACAATTTGGGGAAAATCTACTGATAAATGTGGCTTTTGACCCTTGAAGTGCACGTCTTTGTATGAAAAAACAAAAAGCTGTACTCATTACTCTAAAGCAGAAATGTAATCAAATCTGCAACTATTGACATAGCTGGAATATCATTTAGTGAGGCACTTCCACAACACATTCAAGGGACAGATTTCTCCATCTGCAAACTTGAATAACTTGTTTTCAGCATTTTTGTCAATAAATGTGGGCTTATTTTGGTGGCCAGACATGAAATGAGCCAAGGCAAGCCAAAACACAACAGGGAACAACCAAGGACATCATTACTTTCCAATTGTATTTTGAGTATTTTTCAGAACTAGTGGGAATCCAACCATACCAGCATGAATCTGAACCTACAGCTGGATCTCTGGAATCAAGCGAGAACTCTTCAGTCTGGGATTCTGCTTATGAGGACCGTCGTGGCTACCGTCACAATGATGGGTTGAATGACCAAGTTGGGACTGTGAACAACACTACTTTCTAGTTGTTAAGAGGTAACCATGGAATAAGAAGCCATCTTTAATTATGAAAAAATGCCAGAATATTTTGCAGAACCAGCAGGAATCCAACCGAACCAGCATTAATCTGAACATATAGCTGGGTCGCCGGAATCAATGAAGAACTCTTCAGACTGGGATTGTGTTTATGAGGACTGCCATGGCCGTCATGAGTATGTGCCGGATGACCGAGATGGGACTCTGCTATGGTAAGACCTGATTACGTCCTGGATATATTGTGCAACGTATGGATTTAGTGTATTGTTTGGAAACTGTATTCTGTGGGCAACGCCATTTTTGGTATATGGTGCTTAGCATGGAGCAGCTATCGGATGTGTTTATTAATATGTTCCGATTGAGGTGCTGTGGTTCTTTTTTTGAGTGTTTAATATAATACATTCATAGCACTCTACACGAGAAACAGCGAGGCTGGTCCAGCTGCACTACACATGATGTTATTCGTAAAGTAAACATGCGTAGGTGGCTTACTGTTATAGGAGGTGCAACTCTGATTGCTTGATATACAACCATGTCCCTGCTCACTATTGCACAGTCTATTCACCCGTCTGCTATCCACAAAGACTAGCCTCACAGAACTCATATTATAGCATCAGGCGATACAGCCTGCTGCTTCGGCTAGCCAATCGACCGCATTAATGACGGCTTGCATTTGGAGACTTCAACGAGACGATCCCTGCACAGACGGCCGCTCGGGTCGTGATCGTAATTCTCACGTCGGCGCTTACATGTCCAAGTCTTTCAAAGTTTTTTTGTATTTGGGTAAAGTAGAAAATTAAACTGCAGTTGTTTTTCTAGCTCAGTTCGAACAGTCAATAGCAACACACTGGACCGTGATGGACCCATATACGACTACTTGCTGCTGTTCAATGGCTGTGTGCCATTTGTCCTCGGTGGCACACACACACACACACACACACACACACACACACACACAGCTGAATGGTCACGAAAATGTTGAACGAACCGGTAGTGTTTTTTTAAATATGTTGTCATTAAAATCAAGTTAGTATGATTCTTTTTAATTTGGGTCTTTTACAATTGGTATGTTTAGCTCCTCTAGTGATGTGATGCCAGCTTCAAAACACTTTTCTGCTTTAATGCATTTCCAAGACCCTTCACACGCCGCTCTGTAACATCTGACCACTGTTTCAATCAACCCCTCGTCTTTAATGCCAATAATTCCAGACTTCCAAAGACTTTTGACCTCTACACTGC
Source organism: Fundulus heteroclitus (assembly GCF_011125445.2). Taxonomy (NCBI): domain Eukaryota; kingdom Metazoa; phylum Chordata; class Actinopteri; order Cyprinodontiformes; family Fundulidae; genus Fundulus; species Fundulus heteroclitus. Next base: position 25,504,003 of record NC_046362.1, on the reverse strand, counting down.
CAAACCTCGCTCAGTTTTCCAGTACCGCATCGACTCACTCACTCCATCTCCTTCACACACACGCACACACACACAAACAAACACATATCTCACTGAGTGACACTTCCACTCAGCCCATACCAGCGGGAAATCCTGGAGCAGCATTTAAACGGTTGGTCAAACCCTGTCCGAGTGCGGTGCTATAGGCCTGACAGGAATCAACCTCACTGGAGCTCCATACTTTGGCAGCACACACAAACACCAATAACGCTACCTTTAACTCCCAACACCGCCCCACCCCCACATCCCCAGCAGACAAACAGCGTGCAGAGTGAGCAGAGATTAAGGCCAAAAAGGAGAGACAAAAAAAAAAACTGCATGGGAATATACATAAAAATCTATAGCTTAGCAATTAATTGATGCAATAATAAAATAACTTGCATGTTGTGAAACAATACTGGAGCTCTAATGTGAAGAATCAGAAAATGTCATGTTTAAAAAACATTGAAACGTCTTTGATTGCCGCGATCATTATCTAGCTCATCTCAAAGATCAGTAGGTGTACTCGGTAATCCACTGTGGCGAGTTCAGAGCTAATGCAGCCATGACCTAAAGTGATACTCTGCAGCACCGAGTTGCATTCACCCAGTCTTCACCCTTATCTCCGTCTTCCTAAGCACTGTGCTGATCCCTACCGCCTGAGGCCAAACCCTGCAAGTCTGTCTGTTGTGTTCATGCATGTGTATGTGCACGTGTGTGTTTTCGTCCGCAATCACGGCCTCGCGCAAACACATGCGTATTGCTTGTGCATGCATATGTCTATCCCTAGGTGGACTTGCACGGCTGCTTAAGCGTGTGCCTGTGCATGACAATTATGTCGGTTTGAGCAGCACAGAGGGACCACTCAGGACGAAGTGCCCAAGGCGCGTTCGCCGGCTAACCTTAAAGAAGTGCGCAGCTCGGTCTGCCTGACTGCAAAGTCCTCCTACTGATCAGCATCCGCCCATTCAGAGGCCCTGGTTTTTGCACACACTGAGGTCACGCCGATGGTGCAATCAGCATGCTGATCAAAGTGTTTAACTCTAGCTGAACCTGGCTCCGTCAGTGATGTATTAGACATAAATCCTCCTCGACGAGTGGGGGAGGTAGGGGTGATGAACCTGGCGGATCTCAGTGCGTCTGTGTGTACTTTAATCTTTTGTTTTAGCTCTCTTGTTAAAGATTAAACATTAATCTAGTAAATCAAGGATTTTTTTTTTACTGGTGTACTATATTTTTGTATCATTAAAATAATTTAGATGGTCAGGTGCAGATATTTGCGAGGAAATAACAGGAGTAAAGAACCTCACCTTTTGTGCTGAATTAACAGCAAAAGTGGTCTTAATTACAAGCACCCCCCCCCCCCCCCTCTCCACCAGCCCTCCACCCAAGATGTCATCTTTATGGGTTTTAAAATGATATTGCATACATTGTAATTTTCAAAACAATGTGGCATTTAACTTTGAAAATTCAAGATTTTCTTCCCCCATTTTGCAATAGAGTGTTACCAAATTTATCGCTTATATACAGCGATACATTCTCTCCACAGCTCTGTGTGAAGAACTGAAGAACAAGAAGAAAAAATAAAGCTACTAAAAAACTGGGACCAAGATGGTATTTGAGGGAGTTGCACATTCTTGGATAAAAAGTTACCTTATAATTAGTCATCGGTATGTTCAGATTATGACAAATTAGGTAAACCACAATGTTCTGCGCACCAAACTTGATTCTGCAGTCAGTCTCAATAACAAACAATGCAATAGACTCGTTATCGTGGAATGACTTTCATAATAATACTGCGACAAAGTGGTTCAGTTTGTGTTCACCATTTGTCCCGTATTCTTATTTCTGATTCATTTACTTTCTGTTGCTGGTCATATTGCTTAAATTTAAAACATTAGTTTGCAGCTCTGCTCCACTTACTATCCCGGGTTTGTTTGTGTTAGCATTAGGTTGCAGTTTCCATCTATATGTTTAGGTTAAAGCTACTACTGGATTATTGGTTGAACTTGTTTATTTGGTTTCAAAGTATATTCATATTTGTTTTCCTTTTTACTCACCATTGTTTGTCCCTTGTAGATCTGCAGGAGTATGGGAGGGGCCGGCCCAGTACTTCCTGCTTAAGTGTCTGAGTGATGTCACTGATTGTCTGGCTGGGTTCTACCAATTAGAGGGTTTCTTTTGGAGTATTGCTTTGTTTTTCCTTTAATAGTAACTTTTTGACTTCTTTTGTATTACCTGGTTTATTTTTCAGACCATTTTATTATATAGAGGAATTTGTAAATCAGATTAATAATTGTATTTTTGTTTTTCTGTTTAGTTTTCATGTGTTTTTCCTTTTCCCTGTTTAATTGTGGTTTGGTCCACTCAAGTGCAGGTGTGTTCCCACTTGATTATAAAACAGAGCTCTTGGAAGCTCAGGAAGGGAGAAGTGTTCTGAATCATGTTGAAAATAAAAAAAAAGTCATCAGAAGCCTGAACTGTTTCTTCGGTTCACCTTGCTGACCCTTGACCTCACTACTTTACAAATCCATCTAAAACCCAACTCTTATTTCCAACGTAGACTTTAAGGCTTTTGCTATTTAACTTTTTAGGACCCAACGCTGCTGCTGTTCAAACTGCCACCATATTGTGTTTTCATTGGCTGCCCAATTCTTTAGTAATCACATTTGTATGTTTAACTGATTTAAACCTTTGTCATATTTTGTGTAGTGTCTCCTTTAAGAGGCCCCACCACATTTAAAAATAAATAGTTCTTAATATGTTTTCCATGGTTAAGTAAAAGTTAGATGAATAGAATTACGTTTGTATGGTATCAAATACGATAAATAGATAAGATAATGATCCCAATGAAATATTCATGAAATTGTATACCCTTGAATTAACTCTACCGGTTGATAAAACTCAATACTTACCCGGTAGCGGTAAAAGCATAGAATAATCTCTCTCCTAACTTTTTGCAGAGTTTGTTAGAAATTAAATAAGCAAAGTGTGAACCTAGAAGAAGATGTGTGTTTAAAAAAAAAATAATAAAGCTCAACACACATTCAACAAAGGTGTACAAATGTTAATGGTAATTATTTTTTTCCAATGTGCAAAAATTGTCGGAAAATATTAAAGTGAAAAAGCGACAAGTTTCATTGTCATCGTCTGTGAAACATGATTTGTCAGTTTAGTGCATTGTTTTAGCACATCAATGCTTGTGTTTTCACTTTTGTTGTTTTCAGAGAGTCATTTTTTGAAAAGTGTAATACAATTATACTTCTGCCTACACGTTTCAGTCAATTTGAGCAATTACTGTGGAATACAAATGATGTTTACGTTGCACATACTGGTATTGCCGTTAGCCTTTACGGACAGCTTTTAAACTGAACTCTCATACCTCCCTGGCTTTCTCACAATGCAGCACACCCAGAAAGACACACACACACACACACACACACACACACACACACACACACACACACACACACGTAGGTGAGGGGGACCAGGAAAAGGGTGCCTTCTTAGAAAGGCAAATGTATCCAGGTCCCTGTCGCCTCCAGACTGACAGAGCACCATGGGGGGCCAAATGAGGAAAGTGGGGGATGTGTCAGGGATTCACCAGCATCAGGAGATGTGCAGGGGGGGGAAAAACAGAAATGTAGAAGCACAGGTTGTGATAGGAGGCAACATAAAAAATGTGTACGTGAGTGTATATGCTCTGACAGTAAGTGATTCAGAGGAACAGTGATGACAGTAATGACTGCTCTCAGAGAAAATGAGGGGATACCACACCATTATCTCCATGTCAGAGAGGAAGCTCTGATGTGCTTGTGTCTGTAGTATGCAACAGTGGAAGGCAGGTGTATGAAGGACAATGACTGGTATCACTCAAGCTCACAGCTGAGGCTCAGGGCAATCCCACTTCTCTCCATTTTCCCAGAGTAGCCAACATAAGCCCTGATTAAAGCCTGAATACGAATGCATGTACAGATATGTAGATATAAATAAGAGATGAAGCAAAAGTGGAGACTGTTGGCCGTGATAAGTCAGACCGCGTGAGTGAAAGTGTAGCAGAAAACGCTGCTTGATGCTCGATTCCCAAGAGAATGACCGAATCCTTTAGACTGCAAACCCTAGAGTAACCTCTGCTGTTGTAATGTCAACTGAAACATTACCCCTCAATAAAGAAACCAATGTGGACACCACAAATAAGGTTAAAAAAATAAAACTGGACTTCTACTCTGAATCTGAAGACGTTTTGTTTCCCATCCAGGAACTTTTCAATCATCTGGCTTGAAAAAGCTTCATGGATGGGAAGCGAAACGTCTTGAGATTCAGAATAGAAGTCCAGTTATTTTATTTTTTTAACCTTTTTTTGGATTGAACAAGACCTGGGTGACTGAGAATCTTCGCCAACAATGTGGACATAATTTTATGCCTATTCATTTTGTTAAAATGCACTAAAAACAAAAGCACTGTCCCCCAACTAAATAAAAGTCTTCATAGAGAAATGAAGTGAAAGGCTTCTAACACCAATGTCATTCAAACCACAGCTACTAACTTTTGACAATAATTACAAACTAAAGTGTTTCTTGACATACACAGCTTACTTTTTGCCTGATTTTTTTGGATACAAAAATATTGCCCTAATAGATAAAGTTCTCCATGTTGTATAAGTGTCGTATACATTTTACATACATCCACCGTTAGCACGAAAGACAATTTATCTTTGGGGCTGAAATGATTATACCAACAACTTCAATGAATTAGATGCACAAGTTGGGATAAAGCTTTGGATCGTCACTAATTCACACCATGCAAACAGGCTAAACTGTATATATAGTATTACCATCATCATTTGCCCAAGCACCCAAGGGTGATGGGTTAAAATGTGCAGTGCATATTTATGCCTATATGTATAATTTTGACTCTGTGTCAATTAGGGCAAATCCACATTGAGTTCAAGCCTGTGCACACAACTCTTAAGTGGGAAAATAATTGAAGTCATATGTTTCAGTCCACCGTAGAAAACACTAAAACAAAAAAAATTAAATTAGGGACATTTTTTACTCATGATGAGTGTGTGGAAAAAATATGAAGAGAGCATTGCTCTGGCTAAAGGCCAGTTTGTGTCCCAAAGAGACATTTTTTTAAAAAGGAACTGGAAAGTGACTTGTGCTCCTTTGTGTCATGTTTGTTTGTGAGAATATGCAAATGAGTATGAAGTCATCCAGTCCTAGTGGGCGTGGCAAATAACCCCCCTCAACTGTCTGCTTCTATAATCTGTAATGAAATCCAGTGAATTACTGCGGCTGATTAAATTCCTCTGCTGTCCGCAGTCCCATTGAGGCAACAGAGACGTGAGACAGGAGACATACAAGGAGGAGGAGTTTAATTGACTCTTAACTAACTTGCTGCTAAGCAAGAATCACACAGAGAGAAACAAAGTGACAGCAAGACAAAGAGACATGTAAGAGATTCAACAACAAATTTATGAGAGTAACTCCATCTAAAGACCTATGTACGTCATTAAGGAAAAGAGACTTTATCTTGTATATTGTTTTAAATTCACAATTTTATGATTCCAGTACAATTGCAAACAACAGGTTCTCCAAAGTTATTTTGATTCAGTTAGAGATCTTAATCCATCCCACTTCACCAGAGTTGTTGGACAAAAAATTAAAATAGGGTGCAATATAAAATCTCCAGAATGAACTTCATCTGCAGCGATTAAGTACAGGTAAAAGGGTACAATATGGAAGCAAGTTCACGATATATAAACTGCAGAAGGGGCATTTTGATCTGGAGCCATCTAAACTACTTTAGATAGATTTCCAAAGTTGACTCTTCAAGTTAATCGCATCTTCTTTGGACTAGTTTTGAGCTTTTGATGTAACAATTAAAAGTTCTCCATCATTAACAGAAGAAGAAGAAAAAAAACTATACAGGGTGTTCCCCTACCTCAGTCCCCAGTCTCTTGAAGTTGATGTGAAATAAACTACTATTTACCTTAGGCACGCTAATAAAACATATTATAAAGCTGTGGTGAGTTGAACATTTTTTATTTTTTTTTTATTTTTTTTTAAAGAAAATAAAATCCTACAGGCCACCAGGTCATACCTAGTCGGAATTTTTATGCAAAATGCCAAAATACAGAAAACAGAGAAATCAAGAAGAAAAAAAAAGACAGACACAGGACTTATTATACAACCTGATTTGCAAATTTTAAACTGTGCGTGGTCAGGAGACTTCCTGGACAGGTTGCCAGCCAGTTCATAGGGCTAAAGATAGACGCATGAGGAAAAGTATGCATGATCACACTTACTCCAGGAAGCCAGAGTTATCAGGGGAAAAAGTAAAGCAAACAAAACCTGTGAATGAACAGAAAGAATATAGGGACAGCACACAGATCCAGTCCAGACTTTATGGTGAACTGGTGGTACTAACAACTTCCCCGAATGAAGACCTTGTGAAAAAAAAATACATTTAATGAAGTCAACTGAAAAGGTTTTATGGTGACTGAATAGTTATTGATGCCTCACATCTTAAAAGTACACAGAATTCTTCTTAAACATATAGCAAAAAATATCCCTTTAAGTACATTTGAAACCTATTATTTAAAAAAATTTACACGGCTAATAAATAAAATTCAAAAAATTATATTTAAAAACATTGCTGTGGTTGCAAAAATTTTGGATCTCTGATTTTTTAGATCATAAAAACAAAAACAGGATTCAGTCAAACTTGTAAAATTAACTAATAAAATGTTTTTAATTCGCCTAAATATTCATAATGGATGTTAAATTTCTAGATACTGTATTTGCTAAATCAGCAATGTTTTCTACATTTCATGTAAATGCCTGATAAAATGATCACACAATATTTTGTATGAGTTATAAGCAAAGATACCATGTGTGCACTTTTAAGCTTCCCAACCTTATAACAGGCACTAAATTAATTCATGATTCACTGATCTCCAAAACCCTTTGTGTATTTTATTTGTAAGAGCCATCAGATGTCCTTGTACGTCTGTTTCAGAGAAGGCGCAGTTAATGGGTTTCTTGCCCTACAACCACCCCATATTGTACCACACAGACTTTCTCAATGTCAGCTTGTCAGCGAATACTCTGAGGACCAGACTCCATCTGACTTTCCAACACACTCAAGTCGTGCCATCCCCAGCAGCACAAACACACACAAAAGAGCCTCAGACGGGTCCCGCTTGTCCGGCGCCCTCTGACACCAATTGCTACAGTCAGTCATCAGGTGGCACTTTGACCTTCCTATCACACACAGGCAGGTTACCTCGGCTGTACCAAGCAATCTGTGTTTTGTGTGCATTAAATTTGCATGTATACGTGTGTGAGCATGTTTATCTGGCACTTCACCAAAGCTCCTGGCACTGTGCCACTAACTGGTTTATACCTGACGCTCCATCTGTCTTTTTCCTCCTGCACTCTTCTCTTGGTCTAATCGTCGTCTCTTTTAGTCATTCCTTGCATTTCTGATGGAGAGACTTTGCAGAAAAAAAAATATATAATGTAAAACAGGAAAGCCATGGGACGTGTCCACACCTCGTAGGCCTATGTGATGGCTAAACACACTCGGTTTGCATGCACAGTGCTTCTCAGGCAAGTTACATAACAGCACAAAGGCAAGCCATCTGCTCCACCTTGGTCCACGGGTTAGCAATGAGACCTAATCCATTACACAGCATGTGTATTCATGAGCACGCACGAGGTGTGTGTGTGTGTGTGTGTGTGTGTGTCTAATCTGCCTGTGTTTTCATAGCAATCAAGAGGGGAAGTTGGTAATCTCGCTTGGCCAGAGACATTTAATCCTTGCAGCTAGTCTCCATCTCCTTCAGAAATGCACCGATCCTGATATCGCTTGCTGATATTGATTTCCCGTTTTCTGCAGGGTCCGACTTGCCAAGTCCGATTAAGACCAGTTGAGATCATTTTGCCCCTAATGAATGCAACACAAAAACAATTACAACTTAAAAGAAATGCACTGTCTATGATTGAGGTAGAACTTTTGAGTCCAACAGAAAATGAAGGAATAACAAGATTATTCCTATACATGTGCATCCGAGCATATGTCCCTAATCGTTTACTGATTTGGGTTTAATAACAACCAAAGTACAATAAAGCATATGCTTTTTTTTTTTTTTTTTTTTTTCCCCTACCGTATGCATATGCTACCGTATGATGTGTTCATAGAACAAAAACAGTGAGAGATCTTAGTGTGGATCCATTTTATGAAATGGAAAAAGAAATTCAGGTGATCACCAATCGGAACAGATCAAAACAGAATCGTTGGTGCATCTCCGATCTGTTTCTCATAGTAAATTCACCCATCCATGTCTATTTATCTGCAGGCTGTGGCACTTACTTTCCACAACCTCCTTTTTGAATTTTTCAGATCAAAGTATTGTCAAAACTGTCAGACTGAACCCATGGTATACCCAGTTCTTGTTGAAGTCACCGGTCCTGCCAGTGTTTCAACAATTAGTCCATCAGCAGAAAATGAACATAAACAGCTTCAAAAAAGTTATTTATTGAGAAGCAAAGCCAAAATGTCCAAAGGTTGCTCAGTTTTAACTTCTAAAATAAAATAATGTCCTTGACTTTCTGTTTCATGTCACTTTTGAAAAGTTGGCATGTCATGGTGACCAACCACAATACCCACCCTGAAGCTACAGGAAATACAGTATATCATTGTTTTATTTTCCTGACACTACAAATAAGCAGATTCCCATGAATCAGACAATTTGTTACAGTAATATAGTAATTCTATTCTCTTAAAGATCTGAAATTTAAGACAATTTTAAAACTACCATATTTGTAGTTTGCCTAATGTTGGGTCTAGTTGCAGGCAGCGTCCCTGTGAAATACGGTTAAAATAAAAGATAAAAAATATTAAAAGATCCCATCCAGTTGATGCTGGACGACTGAAGGAGCTGAGTCTGAGTAAGCAGCCACAGCCATGCTCAGCCATTTTTTTTTTCATTTCTTATCACTGCTGTTGGAAGGATAACAAAGCTTGTTGTCATTACTGGAGTAAAAAGTATAAGGAGAACTCACAGTAAAACAGCATTACATTTCTCAAATTAAAATCTGTCTCTTGAAGCATTTCTCCTTCACTGTCACCTTTTTTCTGTTTAAGTAGAAGCTATTATTACGGTAACTGAGAAGGAGTTTGAGACTTTTAAATTGAAATTAGAAAGGAAGTAGTTGAGTTTGTGTTGACCAACCTGACAGAGACTTCTCATTAAGCTGGCTGACAACACTCGATTACTCAAGCGTCAAAGAAGCTTTTAACCACAGCGACGCAGTTTTGGGTACTTGATGAGGAAACAAGAAACCTAACAGAAAGGGAGACTTTGATTGCTTTTTGGCATCTGGATCACATTATCAGGATTCATCAAACCTGGACTGCAATATTTTATACCGGCTAGGTTCTTTTGAGCCACACTTTATGACTTATAAAACTTCTGCCTCTATAAAACTTTGAAATACTTCTTTGTTTTCCTTTTGTGACTATACAAATGTTTTTAATTTAAATCAGACAAAGATAACCAGAGTAAATGTAAAGAGTTTTCCCCATAAGGATTTCATTTATTAGGGGAAAAGCGTTATTCAAACAAAACTGGCCGCATGGGAAAATGAATCACCCCCTTGTTAAATAGTGAAATATGGTTAACCACTTCTGGAAAGCCAATTACAGTTCCACTAAGCACAACTAGGTCTGAGTATTTCAAAACAGGCAAAATCAAGAAACACTTTAAACAGAACACAAAAAGGCCAAAACACATCTTGATGGTCAAAGACGTTTAAGAAAGTGTTCCGCAGAGTGATGAGGCAAAACATTTAACTTTTTGAAAGGTGTGCACTCCTTCACATTTGGGGTGAAACTAACAGTATTTCTGAAAAAGAAGAGCCTACCCTATAAAAACATGTTTGTGTTGATGTCTGGGGCTGAAAGAAAATCTTCAAGGACATTCTCCAGCTTTAGGGTCAAGGACAGTAGGGTTATACAGAACGATCTGAAGCACAAAGGCAAGGTTACTTCTGAATGACTGGAATACATAAATAAGATTTTGGGAGAGGCCTAGTCAAAGTCTGAACTTTAACCTGTTTGCTGTGGCATCACTTCAAGCAAGCCATTCAAAATTCCACTGTAGGCAAATTAAAACAAGTTTTTTTAAAGAAGAGTGGGCTGAACTTTGTTCACGTCGACGTAAAAGGCTCATCGCTAGTAAGTACAAACTCAGTAGCAGTTGTTGCCCCAAAGGGTTGCACAACAAGTTCTTAGTTTTAGGGAGCAATTAATCCTTCGAGGTTTATCCTGGTTTATTTCGTTTAGTTGATAAAATCCTTTTTTGAAAATTGTATTTTCTATTAACTTGTGTATTTTATGTTGATTTAAAACAAAGAGGTGTGACAAACCCAGAAAAAAAAAATCTGTAAGGAGCAAATACTTTTTCAATGCACTGTATTGTGGGGACTTTTTTAGCAGTACTATAATCATTCACTAAATCATTGCACTGATAAAATAATAGCATAACTTTAAAAAGCGAGGGGGCCCATTCAGAGTGTTTGGAGTAGAAGGATTTCCGCCAGTTCTTTCACCAGGATGTTCATCTACTTATAAACATGTTCATTTAGGTTACCATGGTGAAAATCAGTACAACTGTGTCCACCAATGAGGGTTAGCCAGGTGTCAAAGAAAGACATATGCCGTTTAGAGATGTGCACAAGAGCTATATAAATAGCTCCCACCCCCAATCTCACACAAAGTATTATGGGTAGCAAATCAGAATCATCTTACTCTGAAGAATCCTGGCAATTTGAAGATTCGCTCGGTTCTGCTGTGCTCGTGTGGATGGGTGCGGTCACAGGAGGGTGACTGCATACAAGCAGCGGGGGGTCAGACGTTATCCCCACAGACTTGACTGTAACCAGTAGCGTTGACATGCCGTCTGAACTTACCAGGTGCACCATCGCAGGTTCCCTGCTTTAGAGGTGTGTGAGTGTGTGTGTTTGTGTGTGCGTGTGTGTGTGTGTGTGTGCGTCGATTCAGCATTAAGGTCTCTTCATGGCATCATGTTTTATGCACGAATGAGTTTTACTTTCTGACACATAAGCAAAGCTGCAAAGCAATATTTGCATATTATAATGAGAAACCACCAGCCACACAGTAAATGCTCCCTCTCAGACACACACACACACACACACACACACACACACACACACACACCAACAAAGCTTACCATGATGGTAATGCATGCGGGGCCTTTCTGACAGGTTTCAGACGACAGCCTTGGAACATGCATAAGACATAAACAGCCATGCACAGAAATATAGAGACCTCTTCCCACTCTGTTTCTTACAACCTATATATGAAGACTTGAAGTCACCAATAAAAGCTTAATACTGACTGAGAGATGAAAATAAAAGAGCAAATAAAGCATGAAGATGGTCAGAAGATTAGGCAGCCAGGTGGTGTGTGATCTTACCGCGTACACATTGGATGCATCTAGTGGAAAACGCATCTAGGAAGGATTTAGGTAGCTAAAAGAGGTGAAAGGAAGGAAATGCATTCACAATCTTATTCATTGTGTGTAAAGAATAGGATTAGGGGTCAAAGACAGGGTAGAGCAGTGAGCTAAAAATATTTGGAGGCACCTGTGGCACATCTGTGAACTAAAGATGCAAAGTGAGAGGGAATAAAGTTTTCAAGAACCATAATAATTTAGAAATGGAGGAGGCTTTGAGAGGATTAGGATTTTTCTAAGTACAAAACTGCTCAGGAAAAGATGGAAGAGGGTCATTCTTCCTCCCCATTTCATTAACTTCAGTGCAATAAACGAGGATATACTAGAGGCCAAAGCTAGAAAGGGAAACATGCTCACCGATGATCCCATTAGGCTGGAAAAGGGTAATACAGAGAGACGGAGGAGGAAAGAAATGGCAGGGTGACGCTGAATGCCACGGGGGAAAATGGTGAGGGAGTTTGAGGACAGGAAGGAAAAATTTGAAAGGCAGAAAAGATTGAAAGCTGAGGGAAAATGAGAGGTGGGGGGGGATGGGGGTGTTGAGAAGAAGTTGACAGAAAGAGTAAAGCAAAGGGGAGCAGATAAAAGCTCCCTGATTAAAACGACTTCACTCGGTTCCTTCGTATTAGGGCTCAGGATGATGACTTGGATTTAACCAATACTGCAAGCTAGTGGAATTTCAGCAAATCTCAAATGAAAGGAAAGCTGCGAGTGGTTTTAATGTGTTGGGTATCAGTTGTTTGTTTGTTTGTGAGCAGTCAGGCATTTTTTTAGGCCATTACATGTCCAAATAACATAATCATAAAGTAATGTGGCTTGACTTCATTAACTTGTTTCACTAAGTGGCTGAACCAATATAAATGTGGACCATTATTTGTGCCATTAAAATTGGAATGATCACTCATCCGTAAGGCTAACATTCAAAATTCTTTACAAGTGAGGAATTGCTTTTGGTAAATAAAACAGAGACGCACTTTGCCTTTCCAATGGCTGAGCACAGACTACTCTTAGGGGTTTTTTTTAGGGATTATAACGTTTAAAAATCAAATATGTATTACAAAATGATAAAAGGCTTTCAATTTACCCAGGATTTATTCAAATGAGGCTGAAAACGACTAAGGCAGATCCAAATGTTCCGTACAGAGTACAGTTGAGCCAAACGAGACAATCAATCACCTAATACCTCAGCTAACAGAAGAAGATTTGATTCTTAATAGCGTATGCCCAAGTTTAAAAAGAGTAAGCGCCATCCTTCAGTAGTGCTGCAGGATCCCATTAGAGCCCCATCAAGCCTTCAAAATCTAAAGCACGTGGATGCACACACACACACACACACACACACACACCCCTTTCATCTCAGGTTTGACATGGTTACTTATTGGCACTGTGGAAAAAGCTAATAATAAAAAACACCAGTTTACTCAGCAGTGCAGTCATGCTCATTTGCAGTCGCAACAAACCAGTCTTGATCTTGGGTATTCCGACACCTTGCCCAAACGAAAAGACTTAAAACGGGTTCTCCTCGGGAGTGTCCTGCCCCCCCCCATCATCTCTGATAAGGTTGCTGGTCTGGTTAGGAGACGGCGTGTTGAGGAGGAGAACCTGACGAAGGTTAAGCCCCCACCAACCCCAATCTTAATCACTGTCATTAGCTCCACAGGCACCTCCACTCTGACCCCGGCACCTCAAGCACAAAGAGATTAATCACCCTCACGATCCATCGCTGCTGCACACGTGCCAAGGCGCCCACTCAAAAAGAAACCATCTGGTATGAGTTTATTCATACGCAATGTACAGCCTGATGTCACACGGAGATATGCATTTTTTTATTATTATTATTATTATTTGGCTGATCCGGGGGCGGTTAAACAGCTTCTCATCCGCTAGGCACCATTCCAGTTTAACTCCAACATATTCCTGTATTTCATAGGCTTTTATTTTCCATAATATTACTCTAACAGTTTGCATACCTCAACAAATCTTTAAAATTGTTTAACGTTTGGCTGTCCACATCCAATCTTGGTCAATGCTTCTTTTTTTAATGATAGGTATTAAAGTATCTGATGAAACTCGACTAACAATCCCTGTTCTTGGACTGTCTGCGTTGAACAGCCAATTTTCTTTTTAATGAATCATCCCGTTATCATTTGCAAGGCTTACAGTTTTTTGGTTGGTAAGTAAATGTCAAGAAATTCTGTAGTAAAAAAATTCTATTGGGATATTTGGAATTATCCAGAACCAGGGTTGACTCAAACAAACGCCGCCGGATTCATGTCCAAGCAAGCTTTCAATTTAATCCTGGGCAGACATCCATGTGATAACTGCAACACAATACTAATAAAACTTACTTCACTTTGTGCATACCATGCAGTGGAACATTTGGCTAAATCAGAATGGTGCTCTGACCTCAGATGTGGCCTCAATATTCCAGGGGTTTAGGAATCATATGTGCACGTGACAGGGGAATGCATAACACAAGTGGGGGAGCTAGTCTCAGTGACCCGGAAATACCCACTGTGTTAAGTGCATATAATCAATGAATAGTATATTTAAGATTAAATATACATGCGTGTAATTTGGCTGTTCTGGTCAAGATTATGCAGATATAAAAACTTTGAACAACTTTTTAAAATTTGTGTTAAACTCTAACCATCATTACACATAAATCCTATTAAAAAGAAAACTGAATTTTGTAAAACCTAATTTTTTGGTCATGCACATTATTTTGCTGATCTAGCAAATTTGCTTTGTTATAACAATCGAAGTGTTGTGGCTCCACGCTTGTCTGCCTTAGGTGACTTAATCTGCACATTGAAGGTCCTCCAGCACTGATGACACGAGAACGGACCGTTCAAAATGTACATAGATGAACAACTTTTATTTTAAGCTTTGTTCTCAAATGATTCGAGGAAACCAACACTGAAACATTAATTTTACAGTAGCTGTTCAGCATTCAAACAGGACAACAGGATATTTTTGTAAAACTAAGAAACAATTTCTATTCCTGCTTAATAGAAATATTTGTTATCTTTTTCATAACAAACAGCTTCCATAAGCCAAGCCGTAAACGATAAGGCTAAACATGATTTAGAGCGCTGGAGAATGTCAGACTAGGAAAAAAAAAACACTTGATAAGAAAAAGGTTTCAATTAATATCCCCAAGTTTAATACATACAATCTAAAATAAATCCTAGTTGATAAAACACCTGCCAAACGACGTTTGAAATCCAATATCTGATTTTTGTCTTTGCCGAGTCATGCTTTCATGCAGGGTTTAGCCTCAGCACAAAGCTTTAGTTTGCACAACACAAAAGAGGCTTTAATCTGGCAAAGCCCCAGATTAAAACTCGAGACAAAAAAGGCACGTGACCAAGCACTCACTAAATCCTTCCGTCATCAGTTTAAAGTCGTTTTCAAAAACCTCTACAGAGTTTCAGATGCAACACCAGAACAAGTTATGGGCTTTAAACAAATGTATGTGCTTTCTTGTCACTGTTTCCCTTTGACATTTTGGCTCTTTGTTACATTGCTTTTCGGATCACGCCGATATGGTGCTGAAATGTGGAAATCTGTGCATGTAGTCATTTCATCCAAAAAGCTCCAGAAACGTATTGTGGGTGAATGGTGACTGCAGAGTTTAATGGGAAACTACACAGTACACGGAAGGTAACACAGCAAACACAAAGCCCCTTTTCATTTGATAAAAATGCATTTAAAACCCATTTAAGAAACATTAAAAATGTAACATGCCAGAAGGTGTTTTGGAAGAGGCTAGCATTCATTTGCATCGGCCGATAAACATTAACAAACACCCCACAGAGAGAACAACAACAACCGTGTTCAGACCTGCTTCTATTTGAACAAATAAAGAGGGCTCTCTGCACTCTTTTCTACCAATCAGTCGTAAATTCTTAAGGGATCGGCGTGTGTGTAAGGGGGTTGCATCAAGCGAAGAGCCTCTGTGCGAGCAAGAATACGCTCGATGCGAGTCCTGGGACTTGCTTAATGAAGCTCTCCTTAGTCTGGACACACATTTGCAAGCCTCAGGAGCGGGTCCCGGTGAGCTCTTGGTGCTCGTCTCTCACCTCCGTGGCCTTAAAGAAGGCGCTCCTCATACAAGGCGCACAAACTGTGGCGGTATGTTTCAACAGGAGCACCTTGTTAAAGCGGTCTTCAAAAAAGGAGGAGGGCAGCAGAGAGCATCTTCTCCAAAAGTCAAGAAAGACTCGGGTGGGGTGCTAACAACACTGCAAAAACAGAACTAAAAATAAATAACATGTTCTTAAAGTTAGTGTATATGTCCTTGATTTGAGCAGGTAAATAACATGATTTTGCACTTAAAATAGGAACAATTCATCTCCATCATCTCATTTCAAGTGCAGGATGTCTAATTATCTTATTTTAGGGGTCAAAATACTCATTCCATTGGCAGACAATCTTATTTACCTGCTCAAATCAAGGACAAATACACTAAGTTTAAGAACATTTTACTTATTTTTAGATCGTTTTTTACAGTGAACTACTTTACGACAGGAGTTAAAAAGATGTTGGACCAGGGTTTTTTGTTTGTTTGTTTTAATCATGAACCCTTTTACAGCACTGATTGGATATATAACCAGCAATCTACTCAGTGTGCATTAAGAAGAAGGTAGAGAGGAGGGGTTTTTTTTCTCAGTGTTCTCATCCACATGTAGCTCCTCTTTTTATAGCATGTCTAGAGCAGAAAGATGTGCCTTTCAGTTAGGAGGTCTGCTAGATGTAGGGTTGTGCAAAGAGAGAGTCAAAGGCCGAGACAGCAGGAACCTGAAAAAGAACCCCCACACACAAACACACCCACACACACACACGAGTAAGGCCAACATGCAACTAGTCAACAATCACATGCCTTGGAGGTCTAATGGGCCTAATCTAGTCTAGACCCCTTCAGCTATGGCAGTAAATTTTGGAATAATAAATGATGTGCACAGACATGAATTTTATCTCTCTTCGGGCGCTTGTAAATGTCTGGCAGCATCTGTCTTTTGTCTTGCTGCATCTGTAAATCCTTAAAGAGCAATCAAACAAAAAAATGCTAATACCTGCTAATGGGCTGTGCACACGGAATACAGAGGAGGGCGAATGCAGGAAGACGAATTCACAGGTACGATAAGCTCCTCCGGGTAAAGATCTGAATATTTCATAAAGTCTCATTAAGACGTGAAAATAAGAGGTTGAGATTTTACGACACTGGCAGCGTCATAGTAATAAATTCAGGTCACCTGTCAGTCTTACAGAAACAGTTGTAAGCTTAGGGGCATGAAAACCACTCTTCTTGATAGCAGCTAACGTTTTTCCTACTTAAAACACATGAGACATCAACGAAATCAGTGTAACAGTTTAATCACGCTGTTCATATTTCCTGATACAACAATCTTCAAGGCTTTTTTAGGGTACATGGAATGATCTCAGTTAACAGGACCATAAAGTGTGAAGCTACCATCCATGATATGAGATGGTAATAGCATATACTGGATAATCCTAAACTAGAAACGTGGATCATTAAATTTTTTTACATGCTACAGTATTGTTAAAAAAATAAAACTACTGGACTTGTATACTGAACTGCAGAAAAGAACGTAGAGAAGAACAAGCGCAAAAAGAAAATTGTCATCCCATATGTTGCTGGAGTCTCTGAAAAACTCTTCTTTTCTTTTCTCTAAACACAAGATCCCAGTACATTTTAAACCCAACAAAACCCTCAGGCTTGGGGGTTTTGTCCTTAGGATGGACCAGCCTCTGTCTAAGATGAGCGGAGTAGTGTATGCAGTTCAGTTCAGTGAGGAATGTTCTGGTCTTTATATTGGAGAAACCAAACCACTTCTCCACAGACGCATGGCTCAACACAGGAGAGCTACCTCCTCCAGACAGGACTCGGCCGTCCAAAAAGGACACTCTTTTGAGGACCAAAGTGCTCACATTTTGGACAGAGAAGACATATGGTTTGAGAGAGGAGTGAAGGAATCCATTTACGTAAAACGAAAAAACAACTATATGCTCAGGTTCAAAACTTGCAAAAACTTACAACACAGTAATAGGTTTGATTCCTGCCAAGTTTCACCCCATGCATGTGTCCACAACATTCCCCCTGTGAGCCAGGCTAACGATGAGCCTAACGACTCTCCATTGTGAGGATTGATCAGTTCCAGGTGAGTCTACACACGAATCTAAGCTCTAACGAGGCCTCGCCTGCAGGTCTATAAAGCTTGGAACTCCACACTACCCCAGACATTTTGAACTGAGAAAGCTTCCTGGATGGGAAGCGAAACGTCTTCAACTTCAGAGTAGAAGTCCAGTTTTATTTATTTTTTTAACCTTTTTCCTGGACGGCTGAGAATCTTACAACATACATTATTGTTATAAAGCAAGCATAAGCAGTATTTCACCTATACACATGTTCCTGGTAGATCTAGGGAAAGCATATGACAGCGGTGTAGAGAGATGAGCCGTGGAATGTCTGGAGTAGCAGGGAAGTATGTTAGAGTGGTGCGGGACGTGTATGAGAGCTGTAAGACAGTGGTGAGGTGTGCTGTAGGTGCGACTGTATCCTAGTGAGGTTTTTTTTTAGCCATTTGATTCAGGTGTGCAGGGCAAGGGACACATCTTAAAGTTGCAGGACACAAGCCCTCAAGGTTTTGAGTTTGACAACCCTGGCAAAAACTATGACACAATTGAATTGCATTTTATCCAAAAACTTATCACTTTCTATTCCCATCTCTAATGCTTTCCATACAATAGTGAACTCTAATTTAAAAATAGCAAAATATAAGTTTTTCCTCCTATAGTGTTTTATGTTCTACTATACTTATTTCTATACTATCTACTATACTGTACACAACTTATATAAATTACTGAGAGACTTAAAATTATGCTAAAAAGTTAAAGAATCTGTACTCCCTTAACATATTGAGGACTTTATGCTCATAAATAAGACAAATCAAATGTCTTATTCATCACGTCGCTCCTGCTTTATGATGCTAAGTGCTTATGGCACCACAAACTCTTAGCATATGCTGTGAGGCATAAAAAAAAAAAAGAGAGAACCTTAATTACTGCTGATAAAACGTTAGTAGGGACGTTAAAATTATGCACACATTTAAGTCATTGTCCAATTACAATTACTGTACTCCCTTGTAGTTTGTTAAATAAAGTATGATGATATATTCTCCTCAAATCAATCTTTCGAGGCAATTACCAGCGTGGGCCCATAAAAAGCCTACACAGGGTATGCTTCTTTCATTAGATGTGCTGTGTTAGCCTCCGTTTACATTAAAGTATCTCATTTACTCACATGGTCATCATCTTTTTTTTTGTCATTGCAACTTTGTACATTCCAATGAAATTTGTCCTGTGCATTTAAACCAACTCTTAGGGAGCAATGGGCTGCCATTGCACTGGGACCGTTCTGGTGCTAAGGGCCTTGCTCAGGGACCCAGGGATTCAAACCAGACAACTTGTAGCCTACCCAGGACACAAGTACTCTGTTCTAACCACCAGGCAACCACCTCCTAGAGTACGAACATAATCTTGTGTTGAAATACAGCAAATGGTGTTTATTTTACCCACCTTGAAGGGTAACATTTAGTGCTGAATGTGAAATATTTAGATAACAAAATACAGAAGACGCACTAAATAAATTGTTTGCTATTCAATTTTGCAGAAAAACATGATTAGCTGTAGATGAGAAGGAGGCCAAATGAAATCTGCTTTAATGCAGATGAATGTGCTTTTTTTCCCCCCACATTTGTACTTAGCAATAGTGAGTGCGGTGACGCTTATGTGCATTTTGTGTGTATCTGCAGACTGGCAGGAATATACTGCAGCGGGAGTATATGTAAAGATTTAATTGAATTCCTTCAGCTAGGACGGCAGCCCACAGCACTCTGGCTTATCCGGCCCTGAATTGCTTCCAGTGAGATCTAATCATGCTGCATGAAATGAGCCTTACCTGAGCAGAATAGCGGTACGAGTTCTGGGGGCTGCAGGGGAATACCTCTATTAGGCACAAAGCGAGAAAACGGCGGAGGAGGGGGAAGATGGGGGTCAAGAACGAAGGCACTGGCAAGATGTGAAAGAGAAGAGCGTAATGGAATTTTGAAGGAAATTGTTCGACTTCAATCTAAGTTAATTTGTTACCTTATGTATGGCATGATTTTCTATTAAAACCTAGAGTAATCAGTTTAGATTGTTCATAGAAAGGAAGTTATTTCATCGACTTCAGTCATTCACTGAAAATGTTAATTGAGAAAATTTGAAGTCGCGTATCAATTTGGGTGTTTGTTTGAATTGAACAGCATAAATCACTTGGAGGATAGGACACGCAGAAAATCAGGTAATTAATAAGGGTGAAATAAACTCAAATGATCTCATGAGATTGAAATGTCCCGAATTCCCATCAAGGTTTGTCCTAAACACCATCTTGTCCAGTAAGTCTACATTTTTATGAACAATGGAAACAAACATGCAACATGCATGGTCTCAATTTAAAAAATATAAAATGCACCTATCCCACCCTATAGCTGTCTATCTTGCATTTCAATAATGCAGGAATATTTGCTTATTAATATAAGACTCCAGCATAGCCCTTTCACTTATATAAACCTGTAACATACACATAACCAGCCAAGACACCATAGATTATTCGTCATGTTGAAAACAAATCTGTAGTATGAACACCTTAGCTGTCATCACCCATTCTGCATGTGTGTCTCTGCTACAGCATTTATGTTGCTATTCAAGTATTGGAGCAATTATCCAACAGTACTTAATCTAAAAAACAGAATACGCAAACACCCTCTGCACTGATGAGGATTTACTCACCTCGTAATGCCAGATGCTTGAACCTGAAAAGGAAACGCATTCCATGACCTACTTTCTGACTAAATCAGTTCATAATTATATGTTCACTTGGAGCCCCTCAGATAATTGAAATATAATTCCTAAATAGTCAGTTGATTCTTAAATATGTTTTTTGTTTTAAAACAGATGGTGACGTCACAGCAAAAGAAACATGCTCTATCCTGATATAGTTGAATGCTGAATTCCCCTAAACTAAATACGTGACCACTATTCAAACTGGGAGCATCTCAAAAATATAAAGCTTGAAATGTGACTTGATGCCTCATAAAATCTTCCACATTTTCTTGTGTTCAGACCAATATAAAGCTTCTTTGATGTGCCAGAATATATGGCAAATTAGAATACGGTAACATTTGTTACACTGTCCCATTCAAATTTGAATGGGATGTTTCTTTTCTGAACAGACCATTTTTAAAATAATGAGATTTAAGCTTTTATTTCATATGTAAAACAAAAAAATGGGAGAATTTCACTGCTTTTCTTGGCATTAGGACCACCTCAGAACTAGAATAAAAATAAATAAATAAATCACAAAATATATATTTAAAAACAGTCTGGTTTGGGATTATTCTCCTAAAATAGAATTGTATTTTTTAACTTCATATCTATCATCTCATCTCAGGAGTTAAATGTTTAGTTTCAAGCCTTTCCATTAGATCTGCATTTTCGACAGAAGAGCAGCAGGATCTGCTGATGCAAGTCAACCAAAGCACGTTAGACTAAAAGCCATAATGATCCCTCCAATACATGACTCACACAGTGCCCCACAGACCTGCGTAAATGCATAGCCAAATGGACAGCTACTCATTAAAGCCTTCGTCCACATGCATTATATTAATACGTCAAAATAGTAGTGGGAGCAGACAGCTGACCAATCAAAACACAAACCTGCTCAGAAAGGGCCACAGTAACACCCATGCCACATAAAAGCATGCCCCTGTGTTGGTATTGTTACTCGTATAGAAGCACTGACAAGACAAAGTTTACCAATGCAATGCCAGTCAGTCACACAGCATTAATGTTGATTTTAGAAGGAAAAAAAGAACTTCAGAATGTACCTTTAATGACAGGTAGCTGAGGACAGTTTTGACTAGCTTTCCAAATGTCCCGCAAGGCATGAGGAATGGTGTATCAGTGTGTGTGTGTCGAGCTTCCAGAGCTGCCCGGAGCGATTCTTCCTGCCATGGCTGCATTTCCTCCAGTGGTGATGTATGAGCTCTACAGCAGTCAGGCGCAGACAGTACATTCATATCTGTGTGTGTGTGTGTGTGTGTGTGTGTGTGTGTGTGTGTGTGCATGTGTGTGTGTGTGTAATGTGCAACTGTGCATCAACGCAGCTGCATATGCTGGATTTGAATAACGGGAGGCAATGAACCTGAGCGATGCATTACTGCCATGACTTATGTTTTCCTCCCCCAGAAAAGCCTGAGAAACAATTCTTTGGTCTGGATGTCCCCCTTCTGTTTTTTTTAATTTTTATTTTAGTTTTGTTTCTCCAGAGAGCCCGTTAAGGGGAGCAAGAGGAAGACATCATGCAAACTCCTCTTTTTGTCTGTCTAGGTGCTGCGTATAGGTATCTTTATATTATTTGTGGGTAATTTCATTCCAAGGCATTCAGTTTTCTATTATGTTTTTTTGAACAATTACATCACAGTATTTGCTGCAAAACCGCTAAAAAGGTCACGGACTTCCAGCTTGCCATTTCTCGCAAATCCATCATTTTTATTTCTCAGAGCGATTTTCTAGTCCGAGCTGAAGAATGCCGAAGCTACAAGTGGATAAGTAAAAACGTTCGATTGTTCATTACACGGTCCTCCAGCATACTACATAAATTGCCCATTGGGGTGAAGAGGACCGCTCTGCGACCTGGGGGGGTGTTGTAAAGTGCCTCCTTTAGATTTAAAGAGACCGCACCAAAATAAAACTGCTCCCAGACGCACCTTAGAACACAGGTAAAAAGGGGGAATGTGGGGATAAATTAACGAGGAATTCACACCAAAGCATTGCAGTTCCACTTTATACAGACAATAACTGGATGATTTCAAAGTGAAAAGCAAGAACTGAAAAGTGATAAGTCCGCTTTAAACAAGAACATGCAGCACGGACTCCAACATGAGCACCGAGTCACAGCGTTCACAAACTGTTCATTTTCCATTGCAAAGGAATTAACCGTTTAGACTTCAAGTTTCCCTGTTGTAGATGTGGCATCAGAGTGAAGAGAGAAAGTTGAGTACTGGTTGGTGGACCCTCAGCCAATCAAAGGAGAGTGTGCTAGCTCCATTAAAAGCTTTATCCTGAAGAATTTTGATAAGCCAAACCACTACAAAGCAAAGGATTTTAGAGCAGCCAGCACTGCCTGAACCTAAAATATAGGCCAAAGGGGGGAAAAAATCACAAGTAAGCATTCTGGACTCTCTGAATCAAAATGTCCTTTCCAGTTATTATCACATCGCGTTGAAAGGACAGCGAATGGGACCGGGCAGCCGGCTCAAAGCATTTACCCTTTCTTTGATCAACTGACACTAGATCTGTATTTTTCGCCACTCCTTCAATCCTGCCAATTACATAACTGAACTGCAAAATGAAGCTTCCATTGTTTCTCAACAAAAGAACATGTTAATCCTCCACAATGTTCAATGACGCAATAAAATATTTATTTGTTGTCCAACAAGCTGATCACTGACTTTCCTTTAGCCAAGTTTAGCAGGCAGTCACAGAGAGGAGCATCCAGTTCAGGTCTCTGGGTTTGTAGAGAAGCGATTTCCCTAATACTACACAGGCCCAGACAAACATCAAAGGTGTTTCAAGCAAGGGCATTGTTTGTTGTTTTTGTACCCATAAGAGATGGTAAAACAAATAGCTTGCCATTAAAAACTCTGAATGCATCACAATTACCCTGTCTCAGCCATCTGGTATGTGCTGCACTCATTAATTGAACTCAATTTCATTAGTGTTTGTTTTCCTGGAAAAAAAACCCAAAGGGAGTTGCTGGTTCACGGGCTCACGCAACTTAAGTTATTCAGTATACGTATTACTGAATAACTTATTATATACACATATATATAAATAAACTAGTCTGTAATAACACTCAGAATCCTGCTCTGAAGTAACAAGATGACCTAGCAAAGTTTAATCAATCTAATCTAATTAATAACCTATACAGCACAAAAGCATCCCATTTGGCCTGCCGAATGTTAAAAATAATGAATAAATTATGCACGCAGGCGTCAGGTGCAGCCCAGCTCCAAAAAGGTTTCCTAATGTGGTGCCTTAGCTAATTACAGCTTGAGCACACAACTCCGTGAGCAAGGATACTGGCACTTTAAAGCATCTCTCATTCCTGAACCTTGTTTATCAGGAGCTGAGATCCCCATGGATGTATAGTGGGGAAATAATGAAATGTGCCACGAGAAGGTACTCGGCTCAGCTAATAGGTTTCAATGAATAGATGTACATCTAAAAAAAAAGAAAAGGCTTAACGTCAGTGAGCTGGATGGTGATAAGCAATGATAAAACCCACTAAGGGAAATATTAAAATTCCACAATCTCTTTTGCCTAAGTGAAGTCTGTCTTGTTTTTTTCTTTGTAAACAAATATAAGATATTATTATGAGCACCAGAAAAAAAGAAGAGTACTTTATATTTGACACCATTTTGTATTGTGATTTGAAACTTACTTTGAAGTGAGAAGGGAATTAGTTCTTAAGTTGCAACTGATTCAAAGCTTCCATCCCGACAAACTACAAGACCATCGGACTGGTTTTATTGAAGAACGTGTGCTACATTTCATTATCTCTGCTTTAAAGTATAAAGTAATTCAACCTTAAACTGGAACTGGCCAATTCCACATTAAATAAAAATAAATAAATAAAACAAATTGAGATTCATGAACTCTTTATTATGATGAAAAACACAAAAAAACATTTATTATGCTCTTGATATTAAGACCACCATGTTTTGAAAATCACAGTTCAAACCACAACTGAATCATTCTAAAGTGATTAAATAACCTTTCACACAGTTTGTGAAAACTTTAGCACTGAAGTCAAAAGAGATTCTCAGTTTGTTTTGTTTTTTTGAATCTTATCTTGTGCTCATAAACGAAATATTGTCTGTAATCATGGGCCTGTTTTTGTCATTAAGATAAACCAAGGTTTTAAACAAGTAGGGTTTTCAAACAATAGGAGTTCACAGTTCCTACGTCCTGAGATGCCAGAGACAGTGCTGCCCCCAAATCAGCTGGCTCAAAAAAAGCTACTCAAAACAAAAGCTCCTTCACAAGAACAAAATTGGACTGGTCAGAAACTTTAAAAAAGGAACAATAATGAATTAATACGTTGAATTATTTTAGCAGCAGTATAAATATTTGCTTAATAAAATGATTTAGATTATGTGATGTTTCACATGATTTAATTGCTGCTGGTCCTGATGTATGTCCCAGATTGCTGAATACCTGCTCTGACCAACTGGCTGAGCTGTCCTGGAGGTTTTTCAGCTCCGGTCTACAGATGGAAACGGTATCAGTCCTGTGGAAAACATCGTGTCTCGTGTCGGTACCCAAAGTTGGGCGTCCAGCCAAGCTTAATGACTACAGACAGGTGGCCCTCATGTCACACATCATGAAGACGCTGGAGAGGTTGCTTCTTCATCACCTGAGATTCAGGTCCTAAAAGTCCAGTTAGGATTGGAGTGGACGATGCCGTCCTCTACATGCTACACCGGGCCTATAACGTATTTTTCGGACCATAGAGCGCATCGGATTATAAAACACACTGTGAATTTACGTGTCTGTGTGTCTTTGTCCACATATTCGACACACCAGATTATAAAGGCGTATTACATATTCTTCCCAAGTGTGTAAAATCACTCCGCCCCTCTGGTAGGGTGACCAGATGTCCACAATTTCCGGGGACAGACCCCATTTTGGATGACCAGTCCCTGGCAAAAGCTGTTCCCGGAAATGTCCCCGATTTCAGTGTATCATGATGGAGTAAAAAAAGTTTAATATAGGACAATTAAAGAAAGACAAATTGCCAGTAATATATGGGTACGGTATTAAATTATTAGTAACAAAGGTCTGTGTCTTGCCCATATCTGATTAGAAATCGCATATCTTTGTTTCTTAGCTTGTCGCAACTACATCATCCATGGCGCTTTATTTTCGACGACTCTTATTTTGGGATACTTCCGGAAGTGAACTTTGACACAGGATGTTTTCCCGTTCATTCCCTGCTAAACAGGAGCGTAGACGCGTCTGAAATTAGAACTTCAATCTAATTTAGGGTTCACCTAGCGCAAACGCATAGCGAGCATCCTCATGTTTGCTGCTTTTTGCTGGAGAGGCAGCATCACACAAAGAAAGGCCGGCCGGGCGGCTGGATAAGCTGGTGAAGAAGGCTGGGTCAGTGACTGGAGTGAGCCCGGTGCCACTGGGGACCGTGGTGGAGCAGCGCATGGTGAGCAAGCTGCTGGTCATCAGGGACAATGCCAGACACCCACTTCATAACATCTTGGAAGAGCAGCGCAGCAGTCGCAGTGGGCGGCTGATCTCCTTGAGATCTCGGACTGAGCGGCGCAGGAGGTCCTTCCTTCCAACAGCCATCAGACTTTATAACAACACAGTTGACGGCAGGGGGTCCCCGAGATGGTCATTTATGCTGCCCGCTGACACCTTGCATGGACATCGGGAAAGAGACTGAGGGAATTATTATCACCATCAGCACTATTATATGTATTTGGTTAATCGTCAGCTTATTTATCACAGTTTGAGCTTTTATGAAATCTTAACATTTGGATTTCCAGGCATTGCTCACTTGTTCAAACATTTAATGCTTGGTTATTTGATAAATGTTAGGTTTTCACCGGTAAGCTTAGGGGATCCCTGAATTTCCCCTAGAGGATCAATAAAGTATCTAATCTATCTATCTATCTATCTATCTATCTATCTATCTATCACAGGTAGATGGATAGATAGGTCCACAAGCCGAACTTTTGGCCTAAATTGTTAACTCGAAAGCACTCGCGGGTCAAACAATAAATAAAAAATAAATGATATAGCCAAAAAAAATAAATAAAAAAAGGTTTGTTTTCAACCTGCTGTGCAAAATATGATTGTTTGAAACCATCTGTATTTATCTACTTTTAATAAATTCTAATCAGGTCTTATTACACCAAAGTCTGCATTTGAGTAAAAGTCAGTGGATAATCGTGGTCCGAAATTAAAGAGAATGTAAAAAGTGTGGTTATTAAAAGACAAATATTTTGTGTTGGAACTATCACTTAATTGTAAGATTTAAAGTCATTAACAATAATGTTGCCCCAGTTAAAAATAAAAGGTTTCCATCTGCGTGAGCCACCAGGGCTGGTCGCCCAAATTCTTTCTTGAAATGCAGTTCGGGGGCCACAAAAAAAATTTAAGAAAATAAATAATATAAAATAATAAATAATATAAAATAATATAAAATAAATAATCAGCAAATGGTCCCCGGGCCACACTTTGGACACACCTGATCTATAGTATAATCTCATCAGCCACAGTTTGGCAATTTGTCAGTAAAATCTGAAATAAGAAAGATTGATAATTTGGAAAATATCACAAATTAGAGGCTGGACCCTGCAATAATAGTGGGCCTCCAGCAATTGTTTTGTGATATTGCCCAGCAAATGACAGAGACACCCATGTGTCTCTTGCATGAATAAGAAATGGCAGAAAAACTGCGCCAAAGTCAAGGTCACAGGCCCACTCACGTATCTGATAAAGGATAAGGTACAGTTCAGAGGCACAGGCAGCGCTGGAGTGGTGGGGAGGCTCATAAAAGAACCCCCACCCCCTCGTGCCTCCCTATTTCTGAGGAAAGCCTGCCAAGGCTAGCTGAGCTGATGGCAACTAAATCTGAGGCTCTCCACATGTGCTAATCTCCCAGATTTAAATGGGAACACAACACAGAGCACAGAGCAGGGCAAGCCGGTCTGATCCACCGCCGTATGTCTGAGCACACAGCCACTATAGGCATGTGTGCACACGCCGCGTACATGTGAAAACTATTTTATTACGCTGATTCGCGCGCTCATTTATTAAATAAACACAGCAAGCAAACGAATCCTACAAGCTGAGTAATCGCACAGCTTGAGGCCCACGCGATCGCTCTGACGCTACCTTCAGACGGCAGCCACCTTAAAAAAAGCCGAAGAGGGAGCGAAATTAGAGCCGTGGATGGAGACGGCGTGATTTGACAGGAGCGGGAGCAGGAGGGAGTACCTCCTTTCTTCCTTCAGGAGGGAAGACTGGGAACCAGCAAGAAGCAGGGAAACCATGACAACCAGGCAACCAACCTTGGCAACCAACCCCGGTATTCTCACAGTCTGAGCCAGACAAGTGGCTGAGCAAGGGTTAATCTCAACTGGGTGAAAGAGGAGAGAGACAGGCTGATTAAGCCCACCGCTGTGTACACAGACGTTTAATACTCTATACTATATGTCTTACAAGGCCAAAGTTAAAGAAAAGACGTCCAACTTGACTGGATGACTACATTGCAGCGTGAAACAAGGGCTGGAAAAATAAATAAAAATAAAAAAAAAGTCAGCTCTCGACTTGTTTGTCTGTAGCGCAAAGTCATGCACTTTATAAATATGAGAGTTTGCAACAGCATGAAAAACAAAAATTATGTATTTCCACTCGCATTCCCCTCTTTCCACTCTGGAAAAGAAGTAGAAGAAGAAGAAGAAGAAGTGTGAAATTCTAAGTAACACCAGACAAAAATCACATTAGGGAAAACACAGGAGCCCGAGCAAAAGCGGGAACCTTGACAGATGGCAAAATAGACGAAGTGGAGTGTGTGAGTATGGCGTGTCTCGGTATGACTTGGGGGAAATGGACCATGGCACTCTGATGTCCTAACCTCGTTCCCCACGCGCTACGTGACGCGGCGGAGAAGAAGCGACAGCGGGCGCGCTGGGTTAGGTTGGGAACCAAATAGGAAGCGATGGAGCCTGTCCAAAAAAAATACACACACACACACACAAAAAAAAAAAACCTAAACACACTTATTCATGATCACCCACTGAGATATTTCTAGCCCTCCTTCACTTATTCACTGACCTCCCATCTAAAGATTGAGCACTTCCCCCCCCCCTCCCTCCTCCCACAGAGGTCAGCAATAGAGAGATGAAAAATCAAGGAGGGGCGAAGAGTAATGAAGAAGATGATCAATACGTTCCCTTAATTAATAACCTCCACCAGAGTCACAACGTTCAGGGCCACTTCATCCTCTCGCAGTTCAAGGCTTTCTTCCCTCCCGTCTCTACTCCCGCTCCGTCTCCCAGCCTTCGCCCCGCCTCGCTCCTCCCCCATTTCTACACCTCTTTCCTCATCATTAATCTCTGAAAATCATTGGCTACATACATTCCTCCCAATCGATGCAATTCCACCGAGGTCTTGTCTGATTTACCACATGACTGAGTCCCTGGAAGAATCTGGACCGGCCAGAGGAAACAAGAGAGCTGGAGCATGGAGGATAAGGGAGACAATCCTAATTACGTAACCCACGGAAGAAGTCACAAACAGCAAAATTTGATGAGAAACTCCAGATTTGAAAAAAAGGGTACAGCTTCTGTATGGATATGCCTGGAAACAAGAACATCATGCACTGCGTCTGTACCGCACATACAGGGGAGCATTAAGAATAGTTCACAAATTCAATTCAGTTCCAAAAATACACGTGGAATTAAGCATTGCAACTCCTGTTATACAAGTTTAAAACAATAAACAGACAGAATAGGCGGCTGAAACACAGGCACGCCGGCGTCCCACCATTTAGGATGCATTTCAGGGCTGAGGGAGTCAAGCTGCGGTCCTAACCAGACAGTGAAGCAGCTGAGACCTTGCCGACTTGGCTTCCTGCTCCGCAGCTCTCATCCAGACTCCGCTAACATGGTGAGCAACCCAGCTGGGAGTAACACGGAACAGCCTTTGGGTCAGGGCTTCTCTGACCTGAATGTTTGAACAAGCCCATGAACAACACGGGTCTATAATTGCAGACTTTTAGTTCTAAACCCCCCCCCCCACACACACACACACACACACATACACACACACACACACACACACACACACACACTCAGCGATCTCAGATCAGAGCTGGCAACTTCTTCCCATTAATACTGCGAACATGACTGGGGGGGATATATGCCCGTTTGAGGAGCATCTTTAACAGCACAAAAGCATCGGGTCAACAAGAATAGAAGCAGCTGCACGGCACACATGCATGTTCACTGAAAGGCAATACTTTTCCGTCGATTTGCCAAGTGACTTTTCATTGACAGCATTGACTAAACATACCCCTCTCACTTGTCATCACGAGGAATATTCTGTACCTAGTGTGGATTTCTCGCGCCGACCGTACCTCGGTTATATATCGACGTCGCATCAACGGTTTTACAAGGCTGCAGACATCCAGACTCCTTCACTTAGATATATTCACTTGTCTGCGTGTGCAAATGAATAAAAAGAAAAGTTCATTAAGATTAAAAAGGAAGGGGTTTTCCTACGCTGCAATACAAGAAAAAGGCACAAACAAGCCCCAGTGCTGCACACGGTCAGTTCCTCAGTAAGAGTTACAACTCGGCGAGTCTTTTTGATGACATGAAGACAGCAAAGAACAGCAGGATACCGGTTTAAATGCCTTGTAGCAGTGAACCCAAAATGAAAAGTCCTCAACAGATGGACCCCAACAGGGAGTGCTTAAGAGGAAGAAAAAAAAAAGGAGATCAAGACAAACATCCCAAAGCATTTCGTCAGATGAACAGTCAATTTGAAGGCGATATGTCAATATAAAAGGGTCACAAAAAGAATCAAAGATGCTGCACATCCATCCCCAACTCTCAGTCTGTCAACATACAAGGGTAGAAGAAAAAAAAAGATTCAGATTTACACAGGATTAAAATGCAATGTTTTCCAGACAATAGGCCTTCTGTTTCACTGTTAAACAGCTCGCAGGAACAAAGTAAAGGCAACTCAAGGAAGTCCCCCTCCCCCCCCCCCCCCTTCAACACATTAGGAAACAAAGCAGTTATTCAGCCAGTCTTCAGTTGCAGCACTGGCAAAATCACAAATCCAGCATATTCAGATTTGTCAAACAAAGCTTCAGGATTCTGTAAAACCAGACGAACGCCACAGCGAGTCCTGCTGTGATGGAGACGTTCAAGCTGCAGATTTTAAATTAGAGCTACCTTAGCTAATGAACCTTTGCTACGCAGAACTGATGCTTGGTAGGGAAAGACAGACGACGAGATGAATGGTGTTTTAAGCATGTAACATGTACATAAATGAGAAGGAGTGCAAAGAATACCGTGCATGCTAATGCCGTCCCACTTCACATCAAACTAAAGCAGTTCTAGTGAAATGCATCCCAGTTGCTGCCAGCCTATGACTTCATCTGGAGAAGTAAGCTATTATTCTGTAAGCTTGACACCCTGTTGCATCTTTCGTTGAGACTCCTACTTCCTTTCCTACTTAGAAGTAATACGTCTGTTGTCCTGAGCAGTTAACTCAGGACAACAGATAGTTTTTACTGTGGACTTTGTTACAAGAGTATTGAAAAAGCCTCAATACATTTATATTTATCGCTCATATCACAGTATTGTAGTAACAACTCTTGCAGTTGACAAAGAATGTAATTTGTGGCCAGTAGGTGGTCAGAACGCTCACTACCAAAAGGTTTATGTTTATAATAATCCCAAAGAAGAAAGACAATAACACCTTTGTCACAAGTTAGATCATAATCACGATATTCACACATACTATTGCACGTCACGTTTTCCTGATATCTTGTTGACCTACTCGGAACAGCAACAAACAAAAATATAATGCTAAAGTCTGCATCCACTTCGTAGCTTCCTGTGAGCGCTAAGCTAAAGAGTTAGGAGTCTAGACCCCTGCGCCACTGTCGCCCCTTGCAATGGGGGATCGAA
Organism: Fundulus heteroclitus; assembly: GCF_011125445.2. Taxonomy (NCBI): domain Eukaryota; kingdom Metazoa; phylum Chordata; class Actinopteri; order Cyprinodontiformes; family Fundulidae; genus Fundulus; species Fundulus heteroclitus. Next base: position 25,472,578 of record NC_046362.1, on the reverse strand, counting down.
CCGGCAACCCGCCATTTGCAGGACGAACTCCCTAAGTGCTGAGCCAGGGGATCGAACCTGCGCAGCACAAACTCAGACCCAAGCTGGATCTTTCTTTAAAATATTTTTTTGACAGGTGTGCTCATGTGTTCATGATATCATGTACCGCCTTTTCTTGCAACCCTACCATTACGTCTTAACATTATGAGCACCCATTTTATATTAACTAGCTCTTCCCCTTTGCAAAAACAGCTCCAATTGTTCAGTTTTTGCAAAAAAAAAAAAAAAAAAAACAGCATCCATGAAGTTTAGGGGGTGCTGATTGGGCATTTATACCACAACGCCATAACATTCAATGACACCTTTTCTGGGAGATTTGAAGAAAAAGTGAAATCCTAAAACGATTTAATTTTGTGTCTTAGTTATATTAAGTTTCATGCCTTTGTTTGCATCTTGGACTTTTCTGTCTTTAATGGTGTCCTAGTTAAGAGTTAAACCTAAAACATAGGATCATTCCATTAGAGACTCATACCTATATTGTATACAACCTCAACCAGCTCACCCCAAAAAATAAGACATTTTCTTTATATTTTTTTATGCATGTATCAAAACAATAATACAGCATTTGATGGGTCACCAAAGGTCTTCTAAGTTTTTAATAACGGAATATATTTCAGCAGTTTGGATATTTAAAGGAGCAATAAGTGATATTTCACCACTAGGTGGTGCTTGAGGACTCTGTACACCAAAACAAGATGTATGACAAGCCACGCCTCTCGCTCCAAGCACATCCAACATGCAGCCCAGGTATGTAAACAAGAGACTGGAAAAAAAACACAGAGCTGCGGTGTGAAGTCATACCATAGTCCATCAGTAATATTACTTTCAGTTATTTACTTGATTGGCTCTATCTAAAAATATTGAAATTTTGCTTATTGCTCCTTTAAATAACAAGGGTCAGATTGCTCAACCACATGTTAAGGTTGGCCCCACATATCAAGGCAACGTCCCTGTCAGGTGCAGCCCAGTCGCTTTAAACATCAGCAGTCATGATGTTTTCATGTTTCCCTTTACCGTATACAATAGAAAACCTGCACAAAATCCATCAAATGGAAAGAAAATATTGAATAGGTTCTACCAATCAACCACAGAAAGACAGGCCGTATTCTTCCACAGATTCAAAGCCAATCAGCAGGCAGCCATGCAGACACTCCATATCTATAGACCTTTTCAGGCCTGAATGCACACCTGACAAAGGAGGAGTCATAAAACACATTGCAGAAGCTAAAGGGAAATGATGGTCTCCACTTTAAAAAATACTTGCTAAAGCCAGTTGGACAAGCCTTTGGGAGAAGACATCGTTACCATGCATTTATTAGCGAGGAAACAATGGTAAATGTCACCTGTTGTATGCGAGACATGCTGTACGGGGGACAAAGAATCGCTAAGGTGCTAAGCCACGATAGGGAAGCCTATGCAACCTTCGGGCCACGTGAACGGTGCGAGTGAGAGCTGCGCGGATTAGATCAGGATCCAAACGAGAACTGCCATGGCGGCCGTGAGTGTGACTCAGGACACGCTCTAATCACTTAATGAAAAAAGGACCTGCGCAACTCCTGAGCTGAAGAGCCAGATCAAGAAAGAAGTCTTCCGCTTTCCCTCCTCCCTTAATACAAGCCAACCCTGGCCTGGGAACTCTCGCAGGGGATTTAGCTCACTGGACAGTCCCTGCTGCCAGTCATGATCGAGCCAGGCCCATTGGGCAAACACAGTTGCCAGGCCAACCCTGTTCGTGGGGGCCTGGGAAAAAGATCTGACAGATTAACAAATGGTTAATGGGCAAATGGATGTTAGACACATTCATTAATCTGAATACATCTGGCACGGGCAAACAACTCGGATGCCAGTGACCAAATTATTTTTCCGACATGACACAAAGACTTTTCTACAAAAGTAGAAAAACAAGGTAAGCGAAAACTCCAGCCACAGGTGTGCCACATGAACGTGCCCTGAAACTCTCTCTGTGTCACATATGTCCGTCTGACCTGCAGGTTGCATTCTTACACCGTTATGGATCCAACATCTGAAGTGAGCATGGGAAGAAAAAAAAAAAGAATCCATCAGAGTTGGCCCCAGCTCTCCCGTGAACAGAGACGATGATCTCAGTGACACCACATAATTAAACGTCTGTACCCAGCAGACGATACCAGCTCAATACTAGCACAAACACCCATTAGGGAAGCTGCAGTGGGCAATCAGAAAGCAAGATGAGTCTGACTGAATGAGAGCTCCTTTGGCAAGTAAAGAAAAAATAAAATGAGGAGGCTGTCCAGAATATTTCTTAAGAGATGTTTGATCAATATAGGCATGGCAGTATACCACCCCATACTTATTTTGAGTTCTGGTGACGGAAGGCCTTTAGAGTACAGTGAGCTCATTGTCATTTAAAAAAAAAAAAAAGTTTACGATTTGTGGACATGATGCAACATCCTGCTTTAAGTAGGCATCAGAAGATGGATACAGTAGTCATACAAATCTGGATATGGCCAGTTACAACACTCAGGCTGTGACATTTAAGGAATCCTCAGCTGGTGCTAGGCAGGGTCCAAAGAGTGCCAAAAAAAATTAAAAATAGTAATAGTTAACACATCGTATCACTGCCACCCAACTTAACCATTGAGACAAGGCGGGAAAGATCCATGCTTTGATGTTTTTCACCAAATTCAAAAAAAGGTAAATGGCTTGTACAACGTTTTATCAAGTCCAAGGACCCCAAAGCTCTTTACAGCCAGTTATTCACACCCTGATGGTGGTGAGCTACTTCAAGCTAACTTCTAAGCTGAAAATATACTTTGGGGCCAGTTCAAGGCATTTTTTTCCCCCCAATCTTTTATCGTTTTGGATTTAGACAGGGTATTTCACATGCCTTTGTTGTATTGTTTATTTGACCAACAGCTGCCTTTTATAAATCATTTTTCACAAGTCCGTCCATTCTGCTGGGACGTCAGCAAGAAACTTTACCCACCACGACACAACCCACTTGAGTCGTTTGTTTACCTTCAATTTCTGTCTTGAAATTTGAGAGGTGGCTGTGCATGAAAGTCCGCATGGATCAGCAGTTTCTAACCAGCAACCCTTCAAAGCCACTTCAACCCTCGTTGTGGTGACTGGTCTGAACTTCAGCAACTTGTCTCAACCACGTCCATGTGCCTAAATCTATGAGCTGCTCCCGTGTGATTGGCCAACTGATTCTTGACGAGTGTACTTAATAAAGTGGCAAGCAAGTTCGGCAAACTTTGTCTCACAACGGAAATACAGTAGCCTATTTAGCGCCAGCTGACCAGCGGTGAGCAGCAACGGGTTGGAGAGATGGGAGCACAGCCCTTCTCCAAACAGACAGAAAAACAAACTCTAGCCACTTCAACACTTGACCCGAAAATCTTTGTAGTTTTATGACCGTAACCTCTCAGAACCCTGGTATTCCTCGACATCGGAAGTTAGCACGTGCCTACTTCCACTGTTGAATCGTTGAATCACACAACAGGGGTACAAAAAACAACTTTTATTCAAAAAATGTGCAAACATTTGCAGATTTGGTTAGAGGGAAAGTGCACGCAGTTTCTCCATGAAGCAACGAAGGCATCATTTCTAACAGCGGACCCATACAGCGTGACACACAGCGTTGACAACACCCAGAACAGTAAGCAGGGGGAAAATCAGGTGAATTAAGTGACCAGGAGAATATTTGGAGGAAAGCATACTGTTTAGGGGTGCACAACAGCAAAAAAAAAAAAAAAAAAAACATTTTACACACATGGCAGCTCAGCGTGACCAGCTGGACCGAGCAGGGGAAAGTAACGCCTATTGTAGCCATTTTAGACAGCAGATGGGAGGAAAATCTACCCATAGAGGCAGAGCAGAGGAAAAGTCCAACTCTCTCCTCTCATTTTAAAGCATGGTGAGCCTTAGGAGAGAGCATGCTGCAATCAGCCAAGCTATTTTCTGCCTACACACATCCACAGGCAGGGGCTGTACCTGCCCCTCATCTGTTCACATGGCTCTGCTGCACCTTATTTTGACCAGGGGGGCATTCTTGCTGTCCAGTTGGAGCTGCACTGGAACACACACGCACACACAAGCGTCTCCTCAGAGAGCAAGACATATTACCAGCTCCTGTTCCCAGGGCATCCTCTCCCCATCACTGACTGTACGGCACATGTGCTATATGCAACTTTGGAAAATGCACCGTCACCGCTGCCCAGGCTTGACAGAAAGCATGCGTTTCTCATTCAGGAAGCCCGGGCGCATCCCCTGGTGGGGTGTATGAATATAGATTAGTGTGGCTCTGCAAGAAGCCCATGTTGTGGCAAGGTGGGATGTTCTGCTCAGGATTGCATTCGCTGCCTGTGGGAGAAACGCTTGCCTCTCTCTCTCTCTCTCTCTCTGTATCCTTGCATGCCTGCAGACTAAGAATAGATCAATGTATCAGGCAAATCGGGATTAACGGCGTTGTGCTCCAATCACAGAACCCTCGCACGGTGCGCAAACAAGCAGGAGGAGCACGTCCCAGATAACCCACGCACACACACAGACACACACACGTTTTAAAAAAAGTTGATTTTTTTTTTTTTTTTTTCCCTGCCCGTCGCGCTGTCATCATGTCTGCTGTTGGACGCTTTTTTTGCGCACGCAGATTCGGTCCGACGCCAACGCACAAACAGGGAAACCCATGTAAAGCAAACATCAAGACACATTTTCCCGATCACCCACTCTGCGTGGACAACGATTGTGTCAGATCACCGCAAAAAATAAATGACAAACCGCCCCAGTGTCATGTCACGCAAAGGGACCGGGCAGGTGTTTCGTAACTGGAGCGTTTAGTTGCCCGTCACCTGCACACACCGGAGCGCACAACTCGCCCGCGGGAGTGCGTGGAAAACAAATTGTGCAATTAAAGAGATTTAAAAGGGGGGGGGGGTGCGGACAGCCAGCCTGTCCCAACTAACCTGTCTGTCCTTTCCCGAGCGTCTTCTCCAAACGGTAAGGTCCCACGTAATTGGCGTGCTGGGCACCGCTGTTGTCTTTCCCCGACGATGACATGTCGAATCTGCGGTTAAAATTGGACACTTTCTAATAAAGCGCACGCAATTAGACACTCCTCGCTGGAGCTCCGAGCCGCCGCTGCTGCCTCTCTGTTAAACTCCACAGCCTCTTCTCTTCCTCTCGCTTCTTCTGCCTCTTGGTTCCTACCTACCTCACTCGTTTTTTTTTATTTGAGGAGGTAAGGTTCTCTCTTTTTCTGGGTGCTTTCCCCCCTTCTCTCTCTTTCTCTCTCTCTCGCTCGCTCTACAGTCGCAGGCGAGTCGCAAGTGTCTTGAATATCATTGTGGGGGTTAAAAAAAAAAGAAGAGGAAAAAAAAAAAAAGAAAAGCAGCGCTGCCGCTGTGCGTCTGTGGGAGGTGCTGCCGAGCATCCCTTGGATGATCAGCAGTGGTTTCAGCCAATCAAAGAGCAGAAGCGGTCTCCACTGACCCCCTCCAGCTTCTAAGCACGGTTGCGAGTTGTGATCTTGAAAGTTTAAATTAATTTACGTGCGTATGCGAGCAGCATACACCATTAGAACCAAACCTGAACAAACGCAGTTCACTTCTGTTACAGTGCGGTCCAAAGTGAGCCATGTAGGGCTGGTGGCCTGCACGCATTAGAGCTTGACCTGGTTCAAAACACCTGAATCAAACGGTCACTCATTACCAAGCACCTGTGGAACCTGGTACCATGCTGGAGGAGGACCTATTCCAAGCTCTTGGATCAACTGTTCTAGAGTGGGGACTTATTTTAAACATGCAGGAGGGCTTGAGTTGGACATCCCTGTTTTATAAACTGAAATTAAAACCAAAAGACGGCTATGTTTTTTTTTTTATTCTCCCAAATACATCAGACGTATTCTGCTCTCCTTGATGTTCTGAGAGGGTTCTTTTATAAACCGACACAGTCTACATGTCACAAAAAAAAAAAACTTTTGCACAAAAAAATATTATGGTAAGTATTTTATGATGTTCTGTGTGTTCCAGACACATAATTATCTCCTGTTTAAAATAATCATTTCAGGCATGATTTACTAATGTGACACTGTTACGTCTAAGTGAACGGATTCTTGTCACTATATTTAACACGTGTAATTTAAGCTGTGTGCATCATTGATAGAGCTTTGGCTGCCATTAAGTTAGTGTATTACTATTGCTTTTCTGCAATAAGTACACCGGCGCAAGTGCTGCGTTGTTTAGCTGTGTTCTCGTTCCTGGATGGAGCCTCTCTTTGCTTTTTCTTGTCAATAACACTACTCCTGTCCCAGTCTTGCTGTGTTCAGGTATATATTTCCAGGATGGAGCAATTAACAGAGCCAATTAACTTTGTATAGTTAGACAATGGATGGATGGATAGTTTAGCTGTTGTTCTTTTCCATGGTAACCTGGCTCATTGGGCCTGTGCCTCGCCGCCTCTTTCGTGGGGGAAAACCATTGACAGAGTTACTGCTGGCATTAGTTATGCGTAATCTCTTTATTTGTTTTTTTTTTTTATTTCCCTTCAGGAAAGCTACTGACTCATTGCTAAGCTCAGTGTTTGGCTGGCCATCTTTCTTGGAGGACCCACTGACTAAGCAGTTGTTGCCTTTAACATTATGTATTCTCTTTGTTCTACAATCCCATAGAAAGCACTGAGCAAGATCCGTGTTTAGTAGGGTCTCTTTCCTCAACAAAGCTTTTGATGGAGCTATTACTGCCATTTTCCTCTTTGTTTTTCTGTCCCAATGTACTCCTGACCAAGTCCTTATGTGTTTAGCATTGTTTCTTTGGCAGATGGAAGAAGTTAGGTCTCATTCTTTTTTCATTAAGTTTCTAAAGTACACATCACACCTGCACAAGATAGTTAAAGGAGCATAACTTAAGTTCCAGGATTTTTGCAGAAGGTTGCCCCCTCTGGCGACAAGTTGAAATAACACCAGTGCTGTGCACATGCATGGGAGAAGAGGAACAGCATCTGCCGCTGCGATTGCACAGCTCTTTTTCAGAGGTGTAATGTCTTCTGAGGTAAGAAATAATGCATCAATTATGGCGGAGACTCAACAAAGTAGCCAGGTGAACGAGAGCGCACAGCGCATCACACAGACGTGGACGCCCAGAGGATTCAGCCCAAATCACTCTCTCATGAACTGACTGATCCAGCCTATAGAGGCAACTGTGGTGAATAGGGGAAAACTCCTTTTTCATGTCGGGCAATTGTAAGAGCATGTTTTGGAAATAAAATGTATTGTAATTAACTTCAAAACTTCTAACACATCTAATTATTTAATTATTTCACAGCTTTGATAAGACTACATAAGAAGGTGTTTTCCGTGCACAAATTCAGAGCAGGTTTAAGAGGAGGGCTGATTTTTGAATTTCTTAGCCTTTGTTTTAAGCATTGCAGCATAACGTTAATTTAAACTGGAACAAATAACATTTTTTTCAATTAGGATTTGTTCTCCTTTTCACGTATGAAGCCCTTAATAATCCAGTTCCATCATAGATCATCAATCTGGTTGCTTCGTATGTTCCTAACAGAGCACTTTGATCTCAGACTGCAGGTCTACTGGTGGTTCCTAGAGTCTCTAAAAGTAGAATGGGAGGCAGATATTTTAGTTATTAGGCTCCTCTCCTGTGGAACCAACTCCCAGTTTTAGTCCATGAAGTAGACACCCAGTCAAATTTTAAGACTAGGCTTAAAACTTTCCTTTTTGACAAAGTTTATAGTCAGAGTGGTTTAGGTTACCCTGAGCTACCTCTATAGTTATGCTGCTATAGGCTTAGGCTACTGGAGGACATCAAGATCTATTACTCTCACTCTGCTGAGTTCTCCTACTGTTCTCCAATTTACATTATTTGTTATTATTTTAACTTATCACTTAAGATTATCTCTCTTTTTTCTCTTCATAGTAGGTATACCTGGTCTGGCGTTCTATTATCTGTGACATCATCCAGGGGAGACAGATCACCCGCTATTATCATATAACATAGAAAAGATGCCTGGATCAATGTGTACTTCTGTGTTGTTGTTTTTTGTTTTGTTTTGTTTTTTCTCTCTGCTCTGTCTTCTCTAACCCCCAATCGATCGTGGCAGATGCACATTCACACTGAGCTTGGTTGTGGTTCTGCTAGAGTTTTCTTCCTGTTAAAGGGGAGTATTCCTCTCCTCCATCATTACATTCGTGCTCAGTATGAGGGATTGCTGCAAAGCCATCGACAATGCAGGAGACTTGTCCACTTTGGCTCCACAGTCTCTCAGCAGGACTGAATTGCCGCTTGTCAAGAATCGATGCGATCTGCTGGGTTTCCTGAGAAAGGAAACTTTTTAACCAATCTGTCTGGATAATTTAATTGAAATTGACTTTGTAAAATGCGTTGAGATGACATGTATTGTCAATTTGTGCTTTATTATTAAAATTGAATTGAAATCAATAAAGTTATTCATGAATATGCACTATTGGATACGGTTTGTGTAGGAGTTGATGCAGACAGACGTTCAGAGGTGAAAATTGCTGGATGAATAACTAAAGCCAACAGTAATTGAAGTAAAGCAAACCTGGAGGTTTTTTTGGGGCTCTGCATGCTGTGGGCAGCGCTCTTCAGCTATGCAGCCTTAAGGTCTTGAACTAAAGTGCATCATTGAAACAAAACGACAATTACTCCAAACACCACTGTGCACAAGAAAGTGTTCCAGCATTCATGAATATTTATACGAGCTCCATTTACCGAGGGCGCCTTTAATGCTGCTGAAAAGCCACAGTCCATGACAGTTTCTCATCCCTCCTCTTTCCTTTTTTTTTTTTTCTCTGTGTCCTTCCTCTGCGCTACTCTTTATTCCCCTCATTCTCAGAGGGCCCACAAACACAGCTTCACAGTGATTTCAAGTGTGTGCAGCAGGGGCAGAGTATGTTGGCTCTGCGATTCATTTCACACCCCACTGGTCTGAGACCTGTGACTGCGGCTCTGGCCTCTGTCTGTTCCTCACACCCTGGGAGAGTACAGGTGTCAGGGGACACATGCAGGAGAAAGGCGCGCACACGAACTCACGCGCACACAAAAGCCCTCTACAGGACCTCAAAAATATTAAGCACATGATGCTACGTTAAGGAGGCAAACTGAGGATCCTGTGAGAAAAAAAAGGATAACATAATGCCCGTGACATTTCAATGACTTCCATCAGTACTTCTGAGTTTTGTCTACTTTTCTTCCAAAGGATCAGACTTTCTTTTAAGCGCTGGTTTTGATTAACAGTTCTCCAGACTTTTTGGGTTTTCTTTTTAGAGCTTTGCTACTTTTGAACTCACCTTCTTTGTATTCTTGTACTTGACGAACAAGAGCATATATTGTGCAACGTGTGCTCAAAAGAACAGAGACGATCAATACATGAAGAATCAAAGATCTGTCAGGCTAAAGAAGCTATGTACGGCAAATGAAAAATATATGAAAGTTGTCTCTTTAAGCAATAATTCAACAAATACCTGACCCAAGGCTAGAGATAATGAGCAAAGTATTTGAAAGTGGTTAAAGATTTAGACCAAAGTTGCTTCCAAGCGAAGGTGTCTGACGTGTAACGACGCAAAACTGGGTTAGCCTTTGAGTTTGGGAACCTTTGTCATTCACAGTTGATTCGTTTTTTATAATGTGGAATGACCTTCAGATAAAGAAAAGGATACTAAATCCAAACCCCAGGAATGAACCTTTAAGATCAAATTAGACCTCCTTGTGTTATATTTGACTGAAGTTTTGGCCAACCTTCTGACCTGACACCAAGATCATCAGTCGAAGAACAATCTTATGGTTGGACTCATTCCTTCTACGTCCGATGACAGATTCAGTCCCGTGTCTGCTTTTTTCTAAAAAGAAGGTAGCCCCTCAAAATTCAGCTGCATGAATGCTGATGGAAAGCAGAGGGAGAATTCAATTTGCTCCACTTTTGAAGTCTGTTTACTTAAGGATTAATTTGAAGATGCTCTAAACATTTAAAATCCTCTATCCGAGGACCTCAGCAGGAGCCCAACTCTGTCACCGTCAAGAAGGCCCAGCAGAGGCTGCACTGCCACGCAACACCGACTGTAATACTGATTTATTCCAGCATTTCCTTTCTCTGCACTCATCGCACTGTGGACATGTATGTTTTGTATGTGCATGCGCACCTGTACTCCACTTCCACCTCCGACATGAACACGATAATAACGACAATGGAAAAAATATTTACTCCTGCATCATTTGCACCATTGTATTAGTGTCTCAGTTTGCACACATGTTTATGGAGTGTTTATAAGTGTTTTCTATGCTGCAGAATCGGACGATGTTTGATTTTTATTACTCCATTATTGTGTTATTGTATTATCGCGTAAGTAAGCACATCCTAAACATTGTACAACCCAGAGTCAAATTCCTCGTATGTGGACGCATACCTGGCAAATGAAGCTGATTCTGACATTTATCAGGTTTATTTTTATTGTACAAGCCACCCAGATTAACCAGGTCTTCTAAAGTCTCTGTTTAATACTCAAAGACACTATTACAACCCTTCCCTTACATGTGGAACAACCTCCTGAAGACCTTCAAGGGCTTTTGTTTTTAAAGGCAAAGGCAAGATTTATCTTCTCTGCTTGCTTTTAATTCACTTTTACTAATTCAGATCATTCATTTCAAATTTAACTTTATTTAAAAAAGTGATTTTTGTTTGAGGTTTTGTTGCATTTTCAGTTAGACGTGTGACAGGCCTTGTTGAAAAGCACAAGGAGTTTATTTGAAAGAGAAGTTATTTTTTATTTAAACCCAAAAGTTCTACTTGCAAAATAATACTGAGCTCATAAATAGAGGTCAAAGAAACAAAACTGAACTTCGGGGGGAAAAAAAGTGAAGTTAAACCAACAAATAAAGCACCTAACACAGACGTTACAGAAATTACAATCACAGGAATGATGTACAAGGGTGTATAAAATAGAACAGAATAGAATTAATTGGTTGGGAGAAATCATGACATTTACTACATTCTGTTCATCAGGTGTTTTCAAGTGATGGAGTGATTGGTTTAAAAACTGTTTTTGAGTCTGTTGGGTTTGGCTTTTTAAGTCCCACACCATTTACCAGATGAAGTGGGGGGGGAAAGGAATGTGTCCGGGGGAAGTAGAGTCTGTAGGAATGATATTGGCTTTATTTTTGCAGTCTCCATCTATAAATTCCCATCAGAGAGGACCTCTGTGATCCAAGAACATGTTCCTCTGACCTCAACCACAAGCTGCAGGTTGCACATTGTTCTCCTGAGGGCAGCTGGAGAACCACACAGTGGAGCACTGCACCAGGAGGCTTCCTATCACTGGTGGTTTGGGAGCAGTTGGTGAGGAAGAAGGTGCTTTGTCTTTGTGAAGCTTTCCTCACCAGGTGTGAGGCGTGTGCGTTCCAGGTGAAGTTAGCAGAAACATGGACACCCAGGAATTGTTCTCAATCTGTATCAAGAGGAAAAGTGTGTGTGGTGTGCTTTGATTTCCTGAACTCTATGATTAATTCCATTTTTGACTATTTTGTTGGTGTATAATGGCTGATTGGACCATTACAACTCTGCAGGCATAGCTAAACCACAACACAACTAATCCAATCCACTTTATTTATATAGCACGATTTAGTAACTACCAGAAAACAACACAATGTAAATAAGCATCCTGATAAACTAAATGTTAAGGAAGGGGATCAAAAATATGAAAATCTGCAAAAAGCTACTTTAACTACAATACAAACCCCCTTCCCAGCTAATTCTGGGGTCATTGCAGTCCAATTACTTAGGTGCTCTGATCCCTTTTCACCATTTTTTGTTTGGACAAACTTCCAAGGATCATGGAAGGTAAGAAACCAGTAAAAGAAACAAGAGTTATTAAGTAAAAAAATTATAAATACAAACCAAAGATGAGAAATGGGTTGATAAAAAACTACAAAAGTTACCTAAATGTATATGAATCATTCAATACAGGTTCACTTTAAACTAAAGTGTGCCATTGTTTTTAGATAAATGAGAACTATAAATGTGCAAACAATAAATGAAGGTTTGGGAAAGGTAATGACTTCACTAGAGTGTGGTCACGGGTGGGGTTATTTTAGATAGTTTTACTATTTATATTTCTGTTTTATTGCTGCAACTGATTTGATAGAAGTTGTTTGCAGTAATTGTGTTATTTCTTTACAAAGCATTTTTAATTGACTTTTCTTTTCATTATTTTTATTTTCTTCAGTCCTCATCTTTTCCTGAGTCCTTCAACAACCGTTTTTAACAATATATTTAAATGCATCTGTTTTTTCCTCCCTTTTCTTTGCCAACTGTTTTTTTTTTCTTTTTTCATTGTTAGTTTATTTCTTTACTTCTTGTTTGTGTCTTATATTAATAATGTTTTACTGGCCTCTTAAATGCCCTTTTTAAGATGCTGGGCTAAAAAAGAAATGAAATATTGAATCCATCTATGAAACTATGAAATATTAAATCCAAAGAAATATTTTTCCACACCATTTTGATGATCTCTGAGAACCAAGTTGTTTAGAAAAAAGACAACGAAATGAGACATGACCCAAGGCATTTGAGGCTTGATATAGTTAATCCCCTAATGCAAAATCTCTCCACATATATTTAACCGAAACAAGCAGACACAACTCAAACGGGGGAAAAAAATCTAACTCTTTGTTTCTATAAATAATGCATACAAGCAAGAACATGTCCTCATCTAGCAAAGCTTTTCCCCACACTCTTCCCTTTCATGCGTGACACTAAGTTTACATGCCCCAGTTTAGTGCCTTTGAGGTCTGCCCTAGGAATAGGCGCTGCATCCCCCAGATGCCCTTCATCGCACCGAGAGCCAGCCTTCTGTAAGTGTGACCCGAAACGCCACTCCTGCGAACGCTGCTGGGCCAGGTGGACAGGGCGTGTGATGTCAGAGCCAGGTGCCAGGTGGGCACCATCTCAATAATGTATCACGCTCAGCACTGGCGCTGGCAGGTGCTACACTTTGAAGTGTTCCAGAAACATCTGCAGCCTGAGCTTTTAATTACCTTCTCTGTTACCCCACTGCTTCCTATCGGTCCGTCTCCTCTGCTCCGTGCCTCCTACATCCTACATCCTACATCCGTCTCCTAAACAGATTAAAGGGAAGACTAGGCCGTGTTTGAGGGTTTGCGTCCTAATATGTATTTATGCGCATGCTGGATTGAACCAACGTGGACATAACGACGCTAAATTTAAACAAGAGTAAACTGTGAAAAAGGCCTTATGTCTTCTGGATGTTTATTGAGGATTCAGTAAGGCAGAACCTGTGACAACATAACATCACAATACTTTTTTTTTTATCAAACAAATGATCAGATTCAACAATTGTGCAGTAAAACCACTGTGTAAATATCTAAAATGGATTTACTCTGAACAAGGTCTTTACAGAGAATTATTGTTTGCATTTCTGATTATTGCACCTTTCTATGTTTGCTAGAAACCAAGAGATGAAAGACGAGGCTCGCCGGGGAAAGAAATAACTGAGGGAGATGTTGACACAGTGAGGTTTACATCAGCATGTATTGCTTGGAGAGAAAAAAATACATCGGCACTTAGAGATTTCCTTGTTTTATCCACACTAGTTTGACATCACCACATTTTAAAGGAGACCTATTATGCTTCCTTTTAAACAAGACATGACAAGCCTATGGGTTATACAAAACATGTTCATTACATTTTTTTGCACAAAGTCATCCTCAGATAATGAGATTTCGCCTCCTCAGTTCCATCTTTTTTGAGCTCCTTTCAGAATGAGCTGTTTTAAGACGCTGTCGCTTTTATGCAAATAAGCCATAGCTGGCTGCCCCCCCAATTTAATGTTTACACTCGTGTTCTATACATGTGAAAATGGCTGCAAGCAGATGCACAATAGTACAACCTTAGCCGTTTGACCCTGAGTCAAAACAAGCGGAGCGTCCTGCACAGCAAGCAAGGATGCAGTTGCTTGGATGGTAAGTTTATAAAATGAGACGGTGTGCTAAATGACAAATGATGTTCATGCTAAACATCCATTGTACAGTGCATACAGCGGTAACACCAGCTGATTAAGTGAGCAGAGCTCCGCTTAGGTGGGTAGGTGACGGGCAGTGCCCGCTCATTCTAACTTAAAAATCTGGAGGTTTTTGAAATGACTCGTTTTCAAGACACCAACAAAACACTTAGTTATTGCCATAAAAATTGCTGGATGGGCTTTTTTTTAGCACTTGGACTGTTTCTAGAAGCAGTAGAAACCCAAATGGAAGTACAAAAATGTGCAACGTGAATTTTGCATAATAGGTCCCTTTTAATATCAGACAATCATAACAGAGTAAATAGTAAGTCCAATTGTCAAATTATGGTTTCATTTAATTAGGGAAAAAAGCATCCAAACTAACCTGCCCTATATGAAAAAGTAATTTCCCCCCCAAAAAAAAACATTTTACTGGCTTTTCCACCCTTGATGGATGAATTTTGCCCCACTTGTTTTTGGAAAATTGTTTTAATTTATTCACACTCGGATTTCAGCATAAAGTTAAATGTATGCTTTAGCATCTCAACCGGGTAAAATGTTTATTTAAAACAATAATCAAGCCTTGGTGCAGGCAGACAAAACCCCAGCAGGAGTCTGGCGAGGCTGGGAGCGGACATGCTGACAGGGCTGAGGCTCGAGCTGATCAGGTGTTGGACGAGAGCAAAGCAAGACAGAGAAATCCAGGAAATCAAGAACAAGGTCAGGAACACGACACGGCAAACAAGGAACGCTGGACTTTGAATCACACTTGGCTTTCAATAATCTGGCAAAGGCTGGAAGGAGAAACCCTGCGTGTAAAAGCAGAAGAACAGGTGAATGGAATGAGGCTGATTGCGTAAGCTCTGGTGGAGCACAGGTATCGCTGAACATAATAATTAAGTCAAGCACAGTCAGCCAGAACATGACACTGGGTTCTTCTGTGAGCCCCTGGAGGAGTCATGGATGTGATTTTGGAGTCATTTTTTGACAGGCTGGCCACTCCTGTTACGGTTCGCCACTCTTCCATGTTTTATCCGTTTGTCGATAATAGCTCTGACTTTTATTTATTAATGTCCCAAAGCCTTAGAAATGGCTTTGAATTAAATCCTAACTGGAAAACTGTATTTTTTTTATTTCCTCAGGATATTATTTTCTTTGTGTCTTACTGTGTTTGTGTATCTTAAGAACATAACTGTGACAAAAAAAAAAAAAAAAAACACTGAAACACTGATAATCTATAAGGGGGTTAATACTTTTCCAGTGCCTTGGCAAACAAATCTTGAACATAACCACTACCAGATGTCATTTCAGAGCTTGGCTTGTTCAACAAAGGCCCACTAAAACATTCTTATATTAAATATGTCCACATAAACCCTTCATCCGCCACTATTGCATTTTTTTTTCTCCCAAGCTGGAGCGATTGTTACACACACACAACGACATCCACCCCATGTGAACTCGCAGCCCTTCAGGCTTATACAAACTGGTTATTGCTGGCAAGCAGCTCGCTGGAAACTGTTGGCTGAACTGGGCAGCTACAGTGTTTGACAAATTAGCTTGTCATCAAAATACAGGGGAGACTATCGGTGTTCATCTGCAAACATTTACAAATAGGAGAGAGCAGCATAAGGAAGAAAGAATGAAAGGGGACTAAGAGTTTGTTTCAGGGGGATTTACAGTTTCAAATATGGAAAAAACCTTCTGCTATGCCATACCTGGGATTTAGATGCCAGAGAACGTGCTTGAGGACATTATTTTTCTTCCTACCCTATTAAGCACAAAGTTATGCAGAACTACCCCTAATGCTATGTTACACTGCTTGTCATCTGACTGAAGGCAGGCTACTATACTTTTACCTTGTTCCAAGGAAGGGATTTTTTAAATATTCAGAAATGTTTCCAGCTGGACAGTCACAGTATGGAAACCAAAACAGCACCACTGTTTCCAAGGAAGGCCTTTACAGCTTTTGTGGATTGATTCCTTCCAAATAGACATTCAAAAGACTGACTCCCTTTATTTTGATCTATTTTCAAGAAACCAGCCTTGGGTAGCTCAGGTGAACCGTTCATTTCAACCTTTTTGTCATAAGGTGACTTCATCAATATGTTGCTGTATTTTCATTGGCTCATACTTGTCATTTTGTCTTTCGAGTCACCGGCCACAAACTTGTCCTACTCTGCCCCCCTTAGATCGCTACATGCTAAATTCAGTCACTTGAAGGCATGGTGAAAAGACTGTAGATAACTTCAGCAGTGCTGAAGCCATGCTTCTGCGCTCCTCCCCTTGTGCATGTTCTCTGTCTCACTCAGTGGGAATGCAAACGAGGAGCTACTGTGCACGTCTTCGGGAAACTGCAAAACATAAAAGACGATATTGATTCTTGCAGCTGTGATTCAGTTCCCAGAGTTTTTGTCAGAGAGCAGGTCTGTAGATTCAGTGTAAACACCACAACTCTATGGTTTACTATAGGTTCACTATAGAATAACTAGAGATGATATTGTGTGAGAGGGATGTCTGTTTAGAAGCCAACCACAGCCTGTCAGCATCAACTTTTGTTAAAGTAGCTTCATGCCAATATACTTTGCGTTGTTTTTGCAGCAATTGACAAAACTTTTGCTTTTCCCTTTTCAAATTAAATCAGTTAGATTATGTAAAAGCTATATTTTGGTTTTAAATTTCTAAAACTAAGATATGTAAGGGATCAAAAACGCGACAGAAGATGTGGCAGGGCAGTTGTATGATCAACACATTTGCAATTGTTGGGATGCCGTTGTAACATAAATAAGGTGCCCTTTCATTATAAACGACAACAGCCTAAGGGGGCCACTAAGTAAGAATGTAGGGTAGATAATATTTCAGGACTTCTCTCAGAATAAACGTTCCCTTAGGTCACCGGATGTGTTCGAGCTATAATTTTCATCCATCATGTGCGGGTTAATATGGAAGCAGATGCAGGTTTTCTTGCTGAGGTTCAGGTAGAATAAAAGGTGAAGTGCAACCTAACCTACAAATTACCAACAAGTAGGCCTATAGTAAAATTATGAAAGGAATACCGTCACATTCACATAGATGCTTAGAGAGATGTGAATGTTTTTGTAGGATGTTTGAAGAATGGGAAACCCCCTCTCTCATCAGATAAATGTGTTAAAGTGTAAGTACAGGAGCAAACCCTCAAGACACACATGGATGCTTCATGCTGTAGTATCCTCCGTGTTCACATAGCACCATCAGTGGCCGGCTGGTGTTCATTTTAAATGTCACTACTGTATGTTAGCTGTACACTGACATGCCCATGAGTGAGGCTGTGGAGGGAAGATTTACTGCAGGGAGTCAGCCTCACTCTTTTCCCCTCCCGTGCACGGGCAATGCACACGCAGCTGCAGGACCGCTCTTCTGCAGCTACACTGCCCCCTGCTGGCTGTTAAAACGCACACTCTCCTGCTCCCAAAAGCTCCCAACAGGGACTTATTTCACCCTTTTGATAAGTCTCATGGAGACAGGGAATTCTCCCTTGCGTCGAAGGCAGCATGCAGGAAAATTCAGTCTCGTCTGACAGGATCTTGGGCAATGCGGATGAAGCTGGGCTTTAGAATTGCTGGCTTCCCACAACTCATCTGTTTCCACGTGGCATCATGAAATCCCAACCACAGTCATTTGACCCAGTTTGCTTCTGTTTCTCCTCTGTGTGCTGCAGCATTTATGGGCTGAACAGCCCTGGTAACAGCAAAACACGCTCAGTAAAAAAAAAAAAAAACAGTGGATATCCAAAAACTGGGATTTTATTACAGCTAATGCTAACAGAGGATTCCCAAAGGTGCTGTAAATTAGAGCTGATAAAAAACACTAAGCATGCATATTGCTTGATATCCACAGTTGCATTCACCTAGATTCTTCTACATTCACAATACGCACGTACACACTCGTTCAAATGAAGCATTTCCTCTTTAATCATAGCCTTTTTGCAATTACGAAGAATCTAATTGCAGTATAAGGAGCACACTGTTGGTAATCATGTAAAGGGTTTGGCTGTGGCACTGGATAATTAGGTTTGCTGTGTGCGCCTCACTAATCACAGGGACATTTAATGGGAGCGTAGAGCGAAGGACTAAAACAACTGCATTTAGCTGTGATAAATTCACTGATCACTCAGTCAGCGTGCACCGTCCCTATCGGCTTTCTCACTCATTATCAAGTTTGAGCTCAGCGAAACACAACACATATGGACGCCGAGAATATAACAATCCCTTCGCTGTGAGCACACCAGGGTTTATTAGGAGAAATCAGCAGTAAAAGCTGCTGTGATTAGCATTAATCACCAGGTGTTCGTTGCTTTCATTCTGCTTAGTTTACCGCAAATGTGCCACGTCTTCATTTAACAGAATCTGACTTAAGAGTATTTACCGGTTGTTCATACCCCTTGCTCTTTTCCACACATGGTTGATTTTCAACCAAAGACTTCAATATTTGTAAAGTGGAAGGAACTGACAAACGTTTCACACTTAGAAAAAAAACGTGTGGAGTGGACTCGGTCCTGCCCCTTTAGTTTGATGTCTCTGGATAAAGTCCAGTTCATGTAACTGCATTAGGAAGTGAGGGCAATAGTAAGTAGCCCTCTGTGTATAATTGTATCACATTGCCAATACAGATTGTTAGAGAACATTAGTTCATAAAACAGCATCCTGAGTTCAAACATCTCAGTCACTGTTCTATCCATGATCAAGACATTAATCAGATAAGCAGCCGGGAGTTGGAAAGTCTCTGGAGGAGGTGCGACGATGCACAACTCGGGTGGGAGAATCTAACAACTCAGCCAAAATAAAAAGCATATCATGTCATAAAGTAGAGGTATATATCCTTTTAAAGTGTATAAAGTGGCTAAAACTGTGCCTCCTGTAAGTGTAACTCACTCCAATATCAACTTTTTTTGCAGATAAACTATAAACTGGGCCTAAGGTTGCTACATTTATGTTACTGTGCATTTTTTATACTTCTATCTGAACTGGAATGAAATTATGAAATGAAAAGTATTGTCTATACACGTGCAACCGGCCCTTTTCATAACTTCATGACGCCAAAGTAGCCCCATATAGAAATGAGTTTGACACCCTTGCCATAGGAGGTCCCATTTGCAATTTAGCGCTCTCTGAGTCCAAGATGAAACTTTTTTGGCCCATGTACAAAGAAAAAAATCTTTGGAGGAAAATAAACATGGCACATCACCCTAAACACACAGTTTCCATAATGAAGCACAGTGGAGGCGGCATCATACCATGGGGATACGCGTCATTAGCTGGAACAAGGAAACTGATCCCATAAACAGGGTATTCCTTGAAGAAACCCTAATTGAGGCTGCAAAGGACTTACAGCCAGAGATACAATGGAATGGTTAAGTTTAAAGCAGATTCATGGGTTAAACTGGCCCCATATATATAGAACTAAATCCAATCGAAAATCTGGGGCAAAATGTGAAAAATACTCTTCACAGATTCTTTGCATCCAATTCTCCTGAGCTTCGGATCGTTTGGAAATCATATTTGGCGAAATGTCAGTCTGCAAATGTGCAGAGTTGGTGGAGAATAAAAAGAATAAACGATGGTCTCACGTGGTACGAACCCAGGAAATGTTGAATAAAAAATAAAACGGGCTGTACTTTGGAAATGTTTTATTCTACTAATTTTGAAGACCATGTACCATCGTTCTTCGACGTCACGGTTTACAGCTGTTCTGTGTTGGTCAACAACACAATTAAACTTGTCCGCAGGATGAATTCTCACGGTATTTGTGTGTTCACAAACACACGGGAGGGGTCCATCTTGTACCGCCCCGGCATCAACCGTTTGTATCCGAGCGAAAAGCGGGTCGGGCCAATCATGTTTTAGTATTGTGGTTAAAGGTGAGACATACCGGTGCGACAAAAGCAAGAGCGGTTGAGGACGCATGCGTAGCTGCTGCTATCACGTCTGTTTAGTAAGAACCCACAACTTCATCTTTGAAAGAAGAACAGCAATAAGTGCCTTGACCAGCTTTACCTTCTTGTGGTTTCACATGATGCGTGCTGCTTTTGTTTTAATTTGATACCGAGATAGGCTAAAAGCAACCTTTGGTAGGCGGGCACTAGGTGTCGCTTCGGCCAATCGGCTTGGAAGAGTTCTGCTGAATGTCCCTCCTTTCCCCAAACGGATTAGATAACAACCAGTCTCGGATTGATAATGTGCAGAACAGACCGTGCTACACACAATCAGACAATACACTGCTGTGCGTGTTGCGTGGTTATAATGTGACAAAAAGGTGACAAAGTTAAATGAGCACAAATACTTTTGCAAGGCTCTGCGTTTCTTTACATGTTTAAAAGAATTAACTATTTTTTTTAGGCGCTTTTAAGAGCATTCGCTTCAGGACTGACTCCTCAGGCGACCTTTTTTCCTGTTGTACGCCGTCGCTGTACCCTTGAAAATGACTCACTTACCACAGTGAAACAAGCTTTCGTCTCCTGCCAATTTGGAATCTGCTCCTGGCAATGTCACCACTGCTTTTAGAACGTGATTACAGCATATGTGCCAGCTACATGATCTAATGGGCTTATTTAAAGCGAACACATAAGCTACATCATGTATCATGTACATTGTGGTGGCGTGACACCTGATTATTCATCACTCCCCAAGCGCAACCACTAACCTTTCCACAGTCAACTCCCTTCACGGTCCCCCATGAGTTTCCTGTCCTATTTTTCCGAGGAATAATTACCAGCACCCACATATCAAAGAAGTGGGATAATTCATCAGACAGTTTGGAATTTTTTATATATATAAAAAATTGAATATTTTAAGATTTTTTTAAGTAGATAATTGGAGGAGGTTTAGTTCAAAGAGATGTAAAATGTCTGAATTTGCATGTATCGTCACAAAAATGTGAACCAAATGGTGCATAGGAAAATAGAGGATCATATTTTTGAGAGCAGATTCCAAATGGTTCCCCGGACCCGTCTAAGAAAACAGCTTCAGGAAAAGGCAGCTGGTATTGGCTTCTGACGAGCGGCGTGGCGACTGCGGCGGTGCGGCCATTTGTTCCCCAGTAACGTCGCGCTGTAATGATGTTGGCTCTGATCACCGTTCTGCCCGGCCAGGTTTCACGCCAGTCTATTTGTTTTAAACTTCAAACTTTTACACAGGAAGTGCAGGCTGAAGCTAGTAAATGAGTACCAGAGGAGGCTCAGCCTGAATTTTGTCCACGACTCCTGAATCTTACATTCAAACTCTGCAACAAAACTGGCAATATAAGATATAATCCAGGAAACACGACAACAGGAAACTACTTTACCTATTTTTGCACATTGTTTAATAATTATTACAAAACAAAACAGCTGTGAAAATTTATTTTCTGTTTGCATAAACAAGGATGGTGTTAAATTAGCAATGTACTTGTTAGCGACCGCCCCAGTAAACAACCTATTCATGGCCAAAGTCACAACATGTCTTTGTGGCCGGAGCAGTAACTGTAATTAATATTGATCTTAATTGCCCGCTGAGTTGAAAACGTCCCATTCTATACAGAGCTGAAAAAGCCATCCATCTATTCTCTGTGCCTACATGCAGGTGAGCCGCAGCATCTCCTTGTTGTGAGATACGAGGCGCTCCCTTCACACACTTCCAGCTCATCCCAAGGTTATGACACACATATTTACAGTAAATTCATACCTTAGGGTTATTTTGGCATCTTTAATTAATCAATCGTACATCTGTTGACCGTGAGATAGAATCAGAGCACCTAGGTAAATGTCACAAACGCGCTTGGAAAGCCACAGATAAATTTAGCAGAGATTTTGTTCAGAAAAGTTGCCGTTGCACAACAACATCAGTGCCGAACGAGACTGAAACTCTAACTTCATGTCATCAGAGAAAAAGAGCTAAAATGTATTAAATGACTGACTTTTTGGAAGTTTTGAAGGAGACATATTAAAAAAAAAAAAAAAAAGCTGATAGTATCCCAGAATCAAAACATTTGCCTTTTTTTCTTTCACAATATCCATTTTTCACAAGATGCCAACACTGCTGACCATTTGCATTAGCATTCCTTGTAAAGATATGTAAAAAGCCTTCAAATAAATTCCTCTTTTATTACCGTAGCAAAACATTCCCACTGTAAAACATATAATCAAAAAATCCTGCCTTTAATTTGAATACAGGTTAATCCCAAATTACAAAATAATAACTTTTAACAACGGCGACCAAAGGCCAGCGGGGGCCTCAAATAATAATTAACATTACAAGGATAGTAAAAATAAATAAATAAAAGATATTTGCACTCAGATTTATACATACTGAGCTAATGCAGTTACTGAATCATGAAATGTTATTAAATTAAAATTTTTAAACAAAAGTTTTGAATGTAAGACTCAAAAGAACTGACATTTTATGAGAAGAGCTGGTTCCAGAGTAGCTTACCACGAGAAATGCGACAGTCGTCGCCTTTACCCTGGATACATCTTTGTGTGGTGGCTCTTGTGAATCTCTCTCAAAATCTTAAATGAGCTTTGCTCCACAATATTCTGGAGGCTGCGGTTAACCTGGTTATTGTGCAACCATTTCCACCACCCCTTTTCCTTCCACTCAACTTTCCATGAATTTGGCCCGTGAACAGCGCTCTGAACAGCCGGCTTGTTCAGCAATGACTCATTGTGGCTCATACTTCTCGCGGATGGTTTCAAGGACTGTCTGCTGAACATCTATCAAGTCAGTGGTCCTCCCCATCATTGCTAGGCCCACAACTTAAGAATAGGATTGCTCCTCTGAGAAACTGGATTTTGAGTTGCCATAAGCTGTAAGTCATAATCATCTTAATTAATGAAAATGAAAATTTAAAAGACAGTTTTTGATGTAAATCATTGAAATAAAGTAACTTTTCATGATATTCTTACTTATTGAGGTGCACCTGTATACATTGTCATACCTTAGTAGTTAACCCTTTTAGGAAGTCCAAATTTAAGAAAAACGGGTATCAGCTGCTTGTCAAATATCATATACATTGCTGTAAATGGAGAGGTTCTACTACTTGTTTTGAAATTTTTCTTAACCAATTTAAACTGTATTACACCTCATTGAAAGATTTGAAATCTGTGTCTGCCAAAAAAAGTAACTGCCAGTATTTCTACTTTTCTTTTGTTTTAAATCTTGCTTTATAATCATTCATTGGCCTTATTGTTTATGTGTTGGTTCTTGTTTTTTAGCCCCATTGTTTGTCAATTTTTCTCTACCCATGTTGTAATGTTTGTACCTCAACGAGTCTTTGTACACTATTTGTTTGATATATTAATAAATAAATAAATAAAAATTCAAAAAGTTGTCTTGATGGTGTTATGATACCGATAAAATCTATTGTTTCCCACAGCCATAAAGCAACAGTTTACACAAAAGATTCCTGTTCCTATTTTTTTTGTGTTGTGTGTGTGTGACTCTCAGAAGTCTCAGAATCCTTATTAATTTTTTTTATTCCTCAAGCCTCAAGAGAGTTTAGTGCAGAACTCGAGTTATGACCAGAGACTGGAGGCCTTTCAGATGAAGTTCACCGCAGCAACGACAGCTTCAAAATCCCCACTCCCGTGTGGTCACTCGCAGCGCTCTTTGTCCCCGTCTCGGCGGGAGGGATGGCGTGAGGCTGAGGGGTCGGGGATGGAGGTGGGGAGCGGCGAGTGAGATGGATGGAGAAAAGGAGAGAGGCGACAGACGTGGACCGTGCAGGGGTGGCTCAAGCTGTTGGGAGCGGGGCAGCACTGGCAGATGAATTACCAGCGACATCTCCATCCCTGCTGACAACGGACTCTCCCTGTCACACACACACACACACACACACACACACACACACACACACACACACACACACACAATAACATGTGTCTCAGTTGATTGAAGCCAGCGGCTTGGCTCCACACCAGGCACAGTAAGAATTGACTGTCACCCTTTTTCTCCATCATCCCCCTACCTTAAACCACACATGCACACACACACACACTCACAGAGTTATATATGTATGTATAGGCTGCACTCTAGCTCCTTTTCTCCTTCTGTAGCCTCCGCTCCTCTCTCTGAAATGTCAGGCTGGCAGGGGGTTGTATGAGGTTCCTCTGGAGAGCAATAAAAGCTGATTGGAGTTAAAACAGTTGGTCAGGCCTCCCCGCCCCGGCATCTGCTGGATTACAGTCAGCCAACCTGTCATCTGTGAAATGAAGGCCAGCACGGGAGCAGAGAGGAGAGGCCGCAGCAGGGGGGGACGGGACAGACACAACCAGAGACGGAAAGGTGATGGGCTAGACTGCGAGGGGAGGGAATGTGTGGCTTCGGTTAAGCTTCGCTGTGTAAACTTTTCTTTTTCTTTTTTTTTTCCATCTCTATTTCTTCGCATTTGCCAGAGGAAGAAACAAAAAAACAGACAACGGGATCAGAGACAAAAGGAGGAATATCCGAGGGGGTCACGCTGAGGGTCAGACGGGCACGTGTGACCTTTACATGAACCATTTCATCTTTTATCCCCGGTGTATCACTACCTCTAAGCACAGGACGGCAGAAACATTCCCGTAGATCAACCTACCACCCTTCACTGTACGCTTCACTGTACTCACTCTTCCGTGCTCTCTCTCTCTCTTTCTCTCTCTCTCTTTTCCGTCACCCGTTCCTGAACCCACACACGCTGTCTCCACCTGCTACGCTCCCCCGAGGGAATCATTTTCACTCTAACAACTTCAATTAACCTTCCCCTTTCGCGCGCGCACACACACACGTGCGTCGTTTCGCGCGGCGGGCCGGGCACGCAGAGACGCACACGTGCGTCACGTAGACGGCGCCTTCACGGGCGCGACACCCCTCCCATATCAATCACCGGCGTTAAGGTCACCGGGCTGGGAGACAGAAGCCTCTGGTTGCTCCTCCGCTGACACGGAAAACAGTGTGAGGCCACACGTAGCAATGCAATATACATGAGCGGGCGCTGTCCTTAAGCAAATAACGTTGTCAGGAGCATAAATCCTCTAAAGTAATTAGGGCGGTGAAAGCCGAAAGAAAATGTGTTTCATTTCACGACCAGCTTCTAAGGCTGGATTTGGGGTTTTATTGTCTGACCTTTGGAGGGCATGGGATAAGATATCTTCCCAGGCGGGGCGAGGCATACGTGTTCACGGTTTGACGTTTACATGTAGTCATCAGGGCTGTGAATAACATTCGCATTTTGGACGATTCGTCTGACAGTTTGGATTTCTGAGCTGTTGACTTTGTGGATTTACTCTTCCACATATGTTCAAAAAATATATATATTGATTCCCACCAATATGGGGTTAAATGTCCCTACTGGTTGAATGTTTAACTGGTTTTGTCAGCAGGAATTATTGGCCTCATTTAAACTGGTTGGTTACCCGGAACAGACTTTTAGCCCACAGACATAGTTCCCTGATTTTTCATTCCCAAAGCTAGTCATAATGCGTAATTTGGATCCTGATGTAACAGCCAACTCTGTTCAAGTATCACTTTTTTTCCACATAAAAACAGTCACCTACAGAGGAGACGTTTTTTATTTTATTTTTATTTTTTTGGGAGGCTCAGGAATCATGCAAAAACCTCATAGGCTAAGGGCCTACTATAAACAATAATAATGCATTTTACTTACAAGTGCCTTTCATAACACTCAAGGTTACTCTACAAATAAAAGCTTAAAAACAACAACCATAAAACCATATAAAAAAAACATCAGATAAGTCATGTAGAGCAGTGCAATCACAACAGTTAGGTGGATGGAGTAGGAGGATCTGAGGAAGCAGGAGGAGATCAGAAAAGTAAGGAGGGGCAAGGTTGTAGATGAGCTTGAATGTAAACAGAAGGATCACAAACTTGATTCTGAATTTGACTGGGATCCAATGGAGCCGCTGTACAACTGGGCCGATGTGGTGAAATGAAAAAGTTCTGACTATGACACGAGGAGCTTATGGAGCTGCTCCGGTCATCATATGGAGCTTATGGAGGGAGACCAAAAAGAAGATAGTTACAATACTCAATACGGGAGGAGACGAGGCAGTGAACAAGAATTGAAGTGGAATAAGGGTAAAGGAAAGGACAGAGAAGATTAATAATATTCAGACTTATTATAAGAGGGGAAAGATAGGGAGCTATCAAGGAACACCCAGACTCTTAACCTGAAGTAGGAGGGAGAGTTTGGCACTGTCAATGGAGAGAGAAGATCTCTCTGTTTTAGATAATACTGATTTTGTCCCTATAAGAAGGTGATCCATTTTATCACTCTTTCGTTTTAGCAAGTTCGAAGTAAACCAAGATTTTATTTCAGACGACCAGGAGTGTGTGTCCTGTGTCCTATCTTGGGCCGTTCCCAAACCTGGATAAATGCAGAGGGTTGTGTCAGAAAGGGCATCTGCCGTAAAACTTTTGCCAAGTTTACCATGCAAGTCAATAACTTTATCTATACCTGATCGGTCAAAGTCCGGGTTCACAACGATTGCCACAGGCGCTGCTGACTGACAGGGTACCAGTAGAAATTGGGCTACTGTTGGTCAGCAAAGAAGAAGAGGAGGCAAAAGCGTCCATAGGCTGATAGAGAACAGGCTGCATCCAAAATGTTCTAATTATAGCTCCTAGCTCCTGTTCCTTGGCCTTTTATGAGATCAACAGTGAGAACTCTATCATGGGTGGGGAAAGGAGCTTTGGACTGCTGGTCCAATTTCGGACAGCCTTTAACTCCGACAGCATTACGCAACGGAAACACACATGGATGATTCTAGCTAAATCCAGGCCTACAGGTTTCCGAAAAATAACTACAAAGTGTGTGCTCTCTTCAGTGCTTATATGTCAGGCCATTCAAAGGATTGTGGGATTCCTTAGCTCCTTACCACCAGTAAGGGACATCGCGGGCTCCCTGTTCTACAGAGCTATGACAGGAAGCATAGAGACTCTTTTTCCTACCTCCTTCCTCATCTTGTGTAGACGATGTAACCTGAAGGAAGTCAGAGACTGTGAGGTAGTGGTTGGTAAGAGTGTTGCCTGACAGCACAGGATGGTGGTGTGTAGAATGAGTCTGATGGGGAGGAAGAGGAAGAGGACAAAGGCAGGGAAGCGGACAAAGAGATGGAAGCTGAAAAAGGAAGAAGGTTGTGTGGCTTTCAGGGAAAAGGTGGCCAGGAGGTGCTGCCAGATGACTGGACAACTACAGCTAATGTTATCAGGGAGACAGGTAGGAGAGTACTTGGTGTGGCTTCTGTAAGGAAGGTTGACAAGGAGACTTGAGATGTGGAATGAGGAAGTATTTGAGTGTATTTGGAGAAGGTGATCATGTCCTACTCACCAAGCTGAGTGCAGGTCTGTGGGTGTGTTTTCCTTTTCCTCCTCTCTGCAGGGTGGGATTGGTGGGTATCTTCCTACAGCTGCTGCTTGTGAAGACTGATTAGGTGGTGCTTAAAAAGAGCAGGAAGACAGTGGGGGGCACGCCAGGCTGTTAGATCTTTTTGCAAGGTAATCCGGCTACGTCTCTAGAAATTATTCTTTACTTAAAGTCCTTCTCTTACCTGAATGTTTTTCCTCCATCCTTCAGTGTCTCAGTCTGTTCTTGCTGCTCTCCACTCCCTTGCCCTCAGGCTCAGTGGTTAGTAGAAGCTGTAGGTTCCTCAAGTAGATTCACGTGCCAGTCCTCATGCAGCTCCTGGCGATCTCCCCCTCTCAGTCTCCGCTCTTATCCTGCTCGGCTACCTCCCGCCCACCCGTCCGACCTCCATCACCTTCTGCCTCCTAGAAGGAGATCTGAGTTAAGAGGACCGGTCTATCCTGCCGACCCCAGCTTCTGTGGGAAGCTCTCCTCCCCTGGAGATCTTTAATCTATCTGCCTCACCGTTCTTCCTTCTAATTTCTGCCGTTCTTCCTTCTAATTTCTGCTGCTCCCCTGTTAGTGCTCTACGTTCCTCCTCGGAGACGGCACATGTCACGCTCACTTTACCCGACGCTCCAGAGACACCAGCTTTTCTCTTAAATAAGTTCAACTTTAATGTGTGTCCGTAAATTTTCATCTGCGCCCGAGTCCCTTATTTACGTGACGACAGATCAACTCAGGAAAAAGTGGGACACAGTGAGGACCGAAGAGAATCGCCAGGAACGCTGGGGAGATGCACATAAAATGAATGTAGATGTAGGCGAGGTCAAACAGAGGGCATACAGCGACTTGTATGATAGCTTGGACGGTACGGATGGAGAAAAGGATTTATACATATTGGTGAGGTGGAGAGACAGCGATGGGAAAGATGTTAAGCAGGGTTAGGGTGATTCAGGATCGAGGTGGAAATGTACTGACAGGACCAACAAGTGCGATAGGAAGATGGAAGGAGTGCTTTGAAGATTTGATGAATGAAGAAAATGAGAGAGAACAAAGAGCAGAAGAAGTGACCTTTGTGGAAGTAGCAAAGATTAATAACGATGATGTAAGGAAAGCATGAAAAAGGCTGAAGAGTGGAAAGGCAGTTGGTCCTGATGATTATACCCGTGGAGGTGTGGAAGTGTTTTTGAGAGACAGCAAGAGAGTTTTTGACAAGATCGTACAGAGAATGGAGATACCTGAGGAATGGAGGGGACATGCTGGTACCAATTTGCAAGAACAAGGGAGATGTGCAGAGTTGTGGCAGCTACAGGTGAATTAAATTGTTGAGTCGTACAATATATTTATGGAAAAGAGTCACGGACCGTCGACTGGAGTCAGAAGTGAGCAGCAGTTTGGTTTCATGCCAACAGAAAGCACCACAGATGCAGTATTTGCTTTGAGCATGTTGATGGAGAAGTACAAAGGGGGTTAGAGGGAGCTGTGTTGTGTTTTTGTAGATCTAGAGGAAGCTGACTGTGACCTGGATACTGAGAAAGGAGCCGTGGTGAATGGAGAAGCAATTTTTTTTAATCATAAAATTAGACTAGAAATATTGAGCCACGTGAGCTACAAAGACATGAAGAATGTTTGGAGGAGTCAAATTGTGAAAGTTCAGTTGAACGACAATAAAGTCTAAGTCTTAAAGTGTCAATCTAATAAGGATAAGAAAAATGTATTGAGGACTCAAATTGATGCTTTTAAACTCAGGAATGTTGCTTCAGCTATAAAGCTTGGTGGTAGTAGCATAATGCTGATAGTCTGATTTGCTGCCTGTGAAACTGATGTCACTCAAAAAGGATTCTTCAAATTCAAACAGTAGAGTTGGGTGTTTGAACACAACAATGATCTCAAACACACATCAAGACAGATTTGGAATGGAGGAAACAGGCAAACATTTAGCTCCCGAAGTGGCTTTAAACTCCAACCTTTTTTAAATGTCTAGACTATGCTTAAAAACTTTGTCTGGGCCGGGGGGAAAAAACAACCAATTTAAATGAAGAATTAGGGTGAAATTCTTAGCCATGATGAAACTTGCCATGGGACTCTCAATCAAATGTTCCTTTGAAGTGTAATCCTAGATTTAGAGCTAAATTATTAAAGCCTCAATTCATTATGACATTCATGTGCATAACTGCATACAAAGTCGGACGTTAACCGAGTCCCAGATAGACATTTGCATTTACACATCGCGCTGCAAAAATCCAACACGCAACCCTAATTTGCTGTTATACTGAAGAACCAAACACATTCGTCCTCCACTCTACCTCGCTCTTTAAACGGCCACATGACTGAATCAAAAATAAAGCCAGACCAATGGTCTACTGGGGAAATGATTACTGAATTCTTTGGTGAAAAGCAAAAATAATTGAATCTATTTGTGAACCCCCCTTGCTGCACAGCCACAACATGCTGGAGCATCCATCTTGTACAAAGCTGCTGGTCTACTGTGTGTGTGTTTTAGATCCACGTTAATGTGTCTATTCATTCATGTACACAAGGGTCCGTTGATCCAAAGGCAATCTGAAAGAGGAGAGGGTGCATTCATACAGCTGTTCTTGAAATTGTACTTGGCTGGTGTGTGAATGCCTGCAGGCGGGGGGAAAAAAATATGATTCCACTCATTTTCATTATCATGTAGCCACTCAGTAAGAATGTGCCAGTTGGCTGTTTGGGATGCGATGTGCAAAAAAACGTAACAAATGCCAACACTTCATTGGGATCTTTCTAATGTGCTGTAATGACGGGAAAATTGGGTGTATACCAGATTTTGTTGATCTGGCTCACAGCCACCGCGATCATGTTTTGAAGTTTTCCTTCAGAATACCTCTATTGATCTCACTTCAGAGCTTAACGTCTTGCATCACGAGGAGATTAAGACCGGCGTAGACCTAAGCAGGCCTAATTGAATGTACTTGTGCGACACGTGTAAATGCGTACATAAACACGCAACGCTTTGCCCCGTACCAAAATGCTTCCAATCATCCCACAACTGCAGCATCTTGTAGAGATCTCCCTGGGCTTATCAGTGTGTAATTGCTGCTGATTGGTGTATTATTGCTCTGGTTAATCTGCCTGTGGGTGGCTAATAAAGGAACTCCATCAGGGATGTTATCAGTCTTCGGCAGAAGGTGTCCGTGGAGCGAAACTCCGAGAAAAGAGAACAGAAGGGAAAGGGGAGGATAGATGATCTTCAAGGGATTTCTTTGAGAAAGGGAAAGAAGAAAAGGTTTGGAACACGTTAAACGAAAAACAGATCGGAAAAGGAAGACCAAACGGGAAATTCTGGCATGACTGCAGCTCAGACGCTGGGGTTCAGGTTGTTTCTGTTTGAGCAGGAAAATGAGGACAGTTCAGCGAGCTGGATGTTGTTCTGTCACAGTTGCGAGCATGATGCTCGTCCCAGGAGAAACCCTTTGTGATTGATGAGGCCTTGTTCCTCTGCCTCAGTTCTATTTCTAAACACGAGCTGAAAGAGGAAGAGGTGGCTGCAACAAGGTGATTAGATTGCTCTCTATTACCATGGCAGCCTTAGACAGGTATCACCCGAAGCAGGAAACCCCTCAGTCCCAATGCCCCGTGCAATAACAACGTGTTGGAAACTGACCCCTGTGGTGTAAGAAGGTTGAGTTAACATGGCAAACCGATGTTTCTTTATTCCGCTGGGCTGTTGCAGGGATTGTGTTGGCATGCACTCCGGAGACTGCTGGAGACAAAGAGAAGCCAGACAGCAGCGAAGGCAGGAAGAAGTTGTTTGGCTGAATCTCTGTGGGCTAAATGAGAACATTAAAGCAGCAGGACACAGAGTTTGATCTCAAACGTGTCTAATGAAACCTAATCTATCTTCTGTAGCATCGTATACTGACACCGCAGCACCTAAAGCCCCTTTTTTATACAAGAGTGTGACTTTTAGATATTGGCAAAATAAATCTGCCAAAGTTTGATTCGAGGATAAACCCAAGAGTTAGCTTTTCCACAGCAGAATCAGAGCCTTGCTTCTCAATATTAAATGTAATATGGTAAATGGGCTGCACTTTACACAAGTACTCCAGTGAAATAGCTAATCTGTTGAATATTTTAGGGGGGAAATCTGCATTATTATTATAATTATTATTATCATCATTATTATGTTTTGGTGATAAAATATGTGAAACACAGGTCATATCTTTGTATAATTATACATAAACAATTAAAGTGTATTGTTTGTGTTTGCCACATGATTTTGCCAAATCTACTTTTGTAAATTTATCTTGAATTGTAAAATAAAATAAAACAAAAAAAGGATCATGTTAATCTCTATGATCTGTTTCCACAACTGAAGGTGCAGACCCGATGCCATGTTTCACGCCTGAATGGAGCTTCTGTTTACTGGACACCATGACCTTTCCTGTACAGCAGCACCCCCTGCTGGTCAGCATGAACTTAGACAGTGGCTGAAGATAAGTGGATACAGGCACTTCTAACAGACAATCTATT
This sequence comes from Fundulus heteroclitus, assembly GCF_011125445.2. Classification (NCBI taxonomy): domain Eukaryota; kingdom Metazoa; phylum Chordata; class Actinopteri; order Cyprinodontiformes; family Fundulidae; genus Fundulus; species Fundulus heteroclitus. The sequence continues at coordinate 25,440,648 of NC_046362.1, read as the reverse complement.
TTGTAATTGAAAAATCAACCAGCTTCACATTTAAGTGCTGCAAAACTTTTGAGAAATTAAATATTAATCTTGACAAAATTTAAATAAAATAAAAACAAAGCACTAATATTCCATCTTTACTGAGCATGTTTTATAATTTTTTAGAGATTTTTTATGACTGCACATCCCCCTACATAAACACGGTTCCATCAATTAATCTAGGTTTTTTTTCTATTAAAAGAAAATAACTCATTGTAGCCTTTTCTATTTTACATTCTGATCAACCCTCCAAATGTCATAGGATATAATGAGTTTTCAAAAAAAAGAACATTTACTATTGAAACATGATTCTTTTACATTAAATTTAAATTAATGTACACCGGCTTTAACCCAATTTTTTATTTTTTTTTAAACTTTGCTTTCAAGGAGCCAGACTTTTATGCAATCTTTTGAAGGGATCTTGTTCATCAGATCTTTGGCCTTTCTTAAGGTCTTCCGATTTCTGTCTTTGGTTTTTGGCTACCTTTGACAGCGTATAAAAAAGCCTTAAAAAAAACTTTCCACATCAGACAAGTTGGCAATATCTGAAAGCCATGTGTTTCAGACCAAGCATCCATTAAAGACCTGACAAAGAACACCAGGGATGCATTGCCAGGTGATTAATCTGTCTGCTCCGTTATCTTTAGAAATCCAGTCAAATTCAAAGCCAATGCAAAATATTGAAAGAGCTTCAGAAAAACAGAAAACTCAAAAGTCTAACTTTTAGGAGCTGAAATACAAAAGAATGCAAGTTGACTCAAGCCCGCAGAGCAGCAAAGTAAAATTTAAACTTAGCAGGAACTTTTTCAATTAAATGCACCAAAGTTAAATAAAATGCATCATTTCTGCAGTTTCACAGACAGGTCCGCTGATGAGCGGTCATTTGTGTCCAAGGAGAAGAGGAGTGGAGAGAAAACACAGCGTTGGGGGGTGGAACTGGAGATTGCTCTTGAGCGAGAGAAGATGCTCCCCAGCCTTACCTGCTGCGGTCAGTCAGGAAGCTGGCGATCCAGTGGCAGGGGTCGGCTGGCACTAGGAGCCGGGTGAGCTTCTGATGGAGTAGGGAAGCCGAGCTGAAGTCCAGAACAGGATTCTGGTATAGCTACATCCCTGAGTGGTCGAGGTGGATGAAGTTGCCTATACCTGCTTGTCCCATAAGCAAACTTCAGGGGGCCCAGCAAGGGTCTGTGATATCCTTCAAATCCCCACCAATCACCCGAAGGATGTCACGAGCACAGATGCCAGGGCGACAGGTCTGTAGTCGTTTAACCCTATGATGGTGCTTTTCTTGGGGACCAGGATGATGGTAGAGCATTTTCAAGCAGACGCGCTTCAGGAGCTTGTTAAAGATCTGACAGAAGATGGGGACCCATTTGGTCAGCACAGACTCTCAGGCAGAAGGGGGAAATACCATTAGCTTTTTTGATCGTCAGAGCCTTTTTACATCTTCCTCCGTGATCGTTAGCACAGGCAGCGGGTCAGAGAGTAGAGCGTAAAGGGTCCGTTTTCCTAACAGTCCCAACCACAGGCTTAGAGGTTTTCCGTTTTTGACCGTCTACCTGAATGAGAGGAAGCAGACAGTAATCAGAGAGTCCAAAAGCTGCATGTGGTATGCTTCCTTAAAGACTGTGTAAAGGTCATTCAGTGTACTTTTATCCACGGTGAGACATTTTACATACATTTTGCATTTTGGTAGTTCATTTGAGAGGTTGGCACTGTGTGAACCCCCAAGAACAGTGAGGAGAGGCTGGTTTTCTAACTACATCTGTCATCAGCTCAGCACACTGTTAATCACCCTCTGAAATGCGCATGCTTGTGGTGGGATGTAAACACGGGCCAGAACAAACCGAGAAGAGCTCACTCTGTGAAGAACAATGTTCACAGTTATTCCAGGCGAGGACTACATGTCTTCAATGACCCTGATATCAATACACAAACCTTTTCTTTTTAATAAAAGCAAATGATGGAGCAACGGATGGCCGCCTTGGTAATACGTTCACACATACTTTGTGTGTTTTTGTTTTTAATGTAAGTGACAAAAGATTTTAGCAGTTAAAGCTGTAGTGGACGATCTTTTTCGGCTTCAAGTTCCAGGGGTATCAGCTTATCTATTGGTTGTCCCACATGCCAATCATTGACGTGCTCGCGTAACGCCAGTGGGCGTACACACTCCTTGTTAGTTTCCGCTTGCTGCTGGCACATTTCTAGTGTTCATGTATCCAGCTTAGGTTTTGGACGTTCATTGTAGCTCCACTGATCGCACTGCATACTTCTAAAATGGCATCATGTTGCAAAACGTAAACTGTCTTACAAGTTCAGAAGAAGGCATCAGAAGCAAGAAAAAAGACCCGAGGATAGTTGGGACATTCTTTCACTTGATCCCCCTGAGGAGCGAAAGAGGATGGTGTTGCGCATGCGCAGTTATTGAAAAAGTGCCTTGGGCATTTCTTACCTGAATTTCCATAAAAATCGTCCTCTATGCCTTTAAGGTGGCTAAAAGTCAGGATTTTATAATCACCCCCATTTAAACACTGTAAATAAACAGCTCACTCTGTTCTCTGACGATAAAAGCAGAAAATTCAGTGAATGAAGAGGCTGTTTTGGGAATCTGGCCACTTCCGACAATAGAAGAGAATAAAGCAGACTTAAGGTCGGTTACAAATACTGGCAACAGCATAACTGATATGTTAAATGGCAAATTAAATCATGACATTTATGTACATTTTCTTGAAATTTAATTGAGACAAAATATGAACAATGAACAAGAACTATTAGATGTTGGAGCTGTGAACTTAGTTCAAAATGTTTGGGTATTGAACTTTGAACATTGATTTATTTATTTTACGCTATCTATTTTACCCCGTCTTCATCATTTAGAACTACTTCTTGTTAACAACAAACTGGCTCAACACTGTTGATATCTAACTTTACCAATCAAGAAATGAGTTACAGATTCAAGAATTTTACCCAACACAAACATGATTTATAGATAACAATCATAGCATAATTTAAATGAAACACTATTTTTGTTGATGTTACACATTCCCACCGACTATACCAGAAATTCATTGCACAACCCAGTGGCCTCTTGGAGATATTGTTCCTAATTTGCATGGCAGTATAGGAACAAATGTTTTTGCTTCCTTCGTACTAATGAAACTACTGCAACAGCAAATGTGGTATTACTATGGCTGACGTTCTCTGACCTGGTATTTCTATTACTTGAAGTCATATTTCTAGAAATACGTGACTAAAGCTAACAAGCTGACAAAGATATAAGCAAATGTCAAAAAAGGACATAAAAGAAATGTGCATTTTACCAATAAAAAGTTAAAAGAAATTATAATTTAAAAAACTGCATTTTGCATTTATGTTTTTTTTTTTTTTTTGGCTTAAATATTTTGGTCAAACAGTATCCTCAAAATTGGTGTTGGGGTTTGACATCGCCGTATTTTTGTGATTTCTCTTTTACAATAAAGGAGTAATAGGAAGACACAACCAAACAATTAAAATTTTTTTTTTTACTAAAATCTGATTTCTTATCTTTTGGTATAACAACCTGCATATCTGGAGCGTGGTAGTGTGAGAATACATATTTGTGTTGCAATTTAAGGTCAGCTGATGATAAAGCACAACTTAAAAAAAAAAAAATTAAAGTCCTTTGTTGAAACTATTATTCAACCCCTAGCTTTTCTAAACAGAATAAGAATTATCCGACCAGGAACATTCCTCCGATTTCTCCATATTAGTTTAGTTTTACGCTCAAAAGGTTGCGTCAGTCGTCTCTTGTCGGCTATAGAGGGGGGAGGAGAGGGGGCAGCCATCTTGTCTTGTTTTAACTTCCAGTGGACACGAGATGGCGCAAAAATGCAGCGGTTGCCTTATGTTTACGGCCATCAAAACGAGCTTGAATCGTCTTTATACCAAACTCAGACTAAACGTGGCTCCACGTTGGGCTGCATTACTATTTTGATCGGTAAATTACGCACTAAGGTGCAGACGGGGCCCACTGTTAGCTGAACAGTATGAGTCAGAAACACAAGGCAGGAAAAAAAAAAACACGTCATGGTCATCTACCCAATGAGAGGCAAGAAGCTCAGTGTAAATTTATTTTTAATGTTGTATATTTAATCATAATTTTCGATGCTCTTCTTTTAACGAATCAAATGGTAATTCAAATCGTTTTTTGTTTTTTTTTTTGCTTTTTTTTTGTTTTTCAAATCCTTCCATGACCGCCCGATCTGTGCCGCATCCTGCAGCAAACGTGACGCTCCACACGGCCGCAGCGTCATCGTCGTCATCATCATCATCATCTTCTTCATCCCGCCCGACCTCCCCGCCTTCATCATCCTCATCCTCACGAAGCCTTTAAATACCCGCAGCCTTTCCATAAGAGCAGCTGCACTTGTGCGGAAAGAGAAAAGGAGCAGTGACATTCCACCTCGTGTTTTCACCTTTCCTTTAGCTTAAACCGTAAAGGTAAGACATCTATGATTTATATAATTTAATCCCAGATTTAGAGGGAAAATATGCCTATTTACTCCCTGCTGTGAGCATCATCAGCTGCGTGTTTGTTTTTTTTCCCGATGATCAACAGATTGGGCCGTTATTCTACGGTTGCTGCGCTGTGTCAATGGCGTCCCGGGAATTCATTTTAATTGGTTGGGGAGGAAAAAAATCACATATTTCTGCTTTTTGCCGTTGCTTCTATTATTCCCAGGCGCATATCCTATTAATGAAACCATTATAAGACATTATCGGTTTGATTATCTATGTCTTAGCGTCTGTGGCAGGGTTGTTGTAATATGCGCAGTGGGTACGCCCTCCATCTTCCACTAGAGGTGACCAGCATCCTGGACATGATCATGGTTCTTAGTCTATTAGCCATTTGCTGTTAAAAAAAGGGACCGATTCTTCTAAAATTGACCCTCTGCCCTTGGATGTACACTTCCTTCGTTATTAGGAGGAAAGATCTTCATATTTGCCTCTGATTTGCATTAAAAAAAAGACTAAGAGCTCAACATGTGCTAAGCCAGCAGCTTGAATCAGGAGAGAGGTGGCCCTATAGCTGCGATGATATCCATCAGGTCCACCACACTCCAAAGGATTTGATTAAATATATGTTAAATAAATCACCAGTTTTTTGTTTTTATTTATTTACTTACTCTTTCAATCCAGCTAATTCTCATTTGGACCCCCTGCCCAGTATGCAGAGTGATCCTGTAACCTCAGAGCCCCTCTCATCAAGGGCAAATCCAATGTGAGGAGGCCCTTCTAACGTCTCACGCGAGGAAGCAAGCGATGGTTTGGGTAACAGGATTTAATGTAGGCCCCTGTTACTTATTGCTGTGAACAATCACAGCACGCAGATCTAAAAAGCCTCGCCAGGGGGGTAATCCCGCCAGGTTTGCCCCGCTACGTGCTCGCCTTCACATCACAGTGGAAAAGCCAGCCTCGTCATAGCGGTGACGCAGACGGGAGCGCTCAGTCATGTCCGCCCAGCCAGGAAACGAGAAGCAGCGTGTGAGGTGGGGAGGGGACGCCCCTGCTGCAGTGCCGTTCCCCCTGGGAAAGGGGGCTGCCATTGAGGGGAAGAGGGGGGCCCTGTGGAGCTTTCTGCATGTGGTGTGGGGAGAAAACACCGGTGGGAGAGCTGAGTGATCAAAGGGTTCGTGGTGAGAGAAGTGGCAATGTTTTAACTGTGAGGACCTGAGGAGGAAACTATAGTGTTGCTCAGCCTGTTTGGGTGGGAATGTGAAATAAGTCATGGATTCTGTGGTGTAGCTCCACTGGTGACGGCCTCAGACCCTTTCTCTGCTGTGCTTTAGCTCCTTTTTTATCCAGCTACTCTCTCCTTTTCTCGACTCCACAGATGTCCACCCAGGAGAAGCTCATCAGCCATGTGATGAAGGAGGAGCCTGTTGGCTGCAGGAACAAGGTGACCGTGGTGGGAGTCGGCATGGTGGGCATGGCGTCCGCCATCAGCGTCCTGCTCAAGGTGTGTATGAGGGGCTTCGGGGGGGGGTGAGCTTCTCGTAAGTCATGTTCTCCCGAACGCAGACAGTCGGCGGCAAGCCGAGACAATCTCAGCTCGCAGCGTGAAGAACACCCAGAATGGCTGTCAGAAATGATAGATGGCTGCCGACCAAAAGCTAGAAGCAGTGTGGCACCGTTCAAAATCCATCCATCCATTTTCTACACTCGCTTATCCGTGCAGGGTCGCGGAGGGGCTAGTGCCTTTCTCAGGAGGTCTGGAACATCAAAATAAAAATAAAAAAAAACATAAAAACACTTGGTGATATTACCACCACAGACTTAGAGCAAGACGGTGTATCTTTCTAAAAAAAAAAGTAAAAAAACAAAGCAACTGGACTTGTTTTCCGTAGTTGAAGACGTTTCGCTTCCTCTGCAGGAAGCATTCTCAATTCAAAAGGTCTAGAGTAATAATGAGTACCAAGCTTTATACTACTGCCCAAACAAAGGCCTTGTAATGGCTTAGATAACATACAAATTCAACCGAAACAGGTCCACCCCTTAAGCAAGACGGTGTAGAACATAAATGTTACGTCACAAGGGACATCCATCAATCCATCCGTTGCCTGTTCAATATGTTTTACGGCTAAAAATCTGAAAAGTGTGGTGTGCATGTGTATATTCAGCCCTCTTTGCTCTGATACACCTAAATGTGCCACCAACTGCCCTTCAGAAATCCCCGTAAGTAGTAAGCAGAGTCCAGCTGAGTGCAATTTAATCATATGAATCTAGCTGTCCCGTCAAGGCTTTAGAGTTTTGTTAAAGAACATTCGTGAGAACAACCAGCCTCACGAAGACCAAGGAGCCCATCTGAGAAGTCAGGAATACAGATAAGAAGTGTAAATACGGTGAAGAGTACATAAATCTATCCCAAGCTTTGAACATATCCCAGAGCACTGCTCGATCCGTCATCTGAAAAAGAGTAACATCCTACAAAGACGAGGCAGTTTGCCTAAAAACTAATAAGGTGGGCAAAGAGAGCGTTGATCGGAGCGGCAGCCTGGTCACTCTGCCCTGAAACTATAGAGCTGCAGCTCAAACCGTGTCAAAGCCCCGATCCAAATCAACTGTAGAATCTGGGGCTGAAACCTGAAAATATATGTTCCAGATGCTCTTCAGTGGGAATGAACAAGGCTTCAGCTTGTATGCGTGATGGAAGAGACTTTCCCCTAAAGAACGGCACATGCAACTGCAGCAAAAGGTGGTTCTAAAAAAATATAGCGGGGAACCGCAGATCCAGGCCATACCTTTCAGTTTTTATTTGTAAAAAAAGAAAAAGCCATCCGTGCATTGCCTTTCCATCTTTTCCACAACTATACCATACTTTCTATCAGTTCACGGCATAACATCATGATAAAATAGATTTTAGTGTAGACTATTGTGGCTGTAATGTAACAAAATGTGCAAAAAGGTTGACTCGTATGTCTAAACCCAAGGATCTGTGTGACGAGCTGGCCCTGGTCGACGTGATGGAAGACAAGCTGAAGGGCGAGGCCATGGACCTGCAGCACGGAGCCCTCTTCCTCAAGACGCACAAGATTGTAGCCGACAAAGGTGGGCGTCGCCGACCGGGTCTCCGGGCAGAGCCCCCCGTAACGACTGACTGCGTCCTAACCACTGAGCTATATAATACACTGGAGTGCTGATTTTGCCGAAAAACTGAAGTCACTGGCCGCCATCTTGCTACTCCCTACTCTCACAGAATGCCACAGGATTTGGTTGCAACAACAAGCAGTTTTCTGGCTGTGTGAAAATATTTCACAGGTAATTCTACAGTCATTGGATGTACTAACACTATTAACTACTAGGAAATTAGGTGCTGAAATATTTTACATGTTATTCATATTAAATATATATATGTATATATAAGTATGTGTATATGTATATATGTATATATATGTATACACATATGTAAATATATGTTTTTGTACAGTGTTATTTATATATTTATAAATGTTAAACATATATATTTAAATGAATAAAATGCAAAATATTTCAGCACATGACTTTCTCAATACTTCATATTTTAAGAACAGAACATAAAACTATATGGCATTTGACATTTTAAAAGTCTTAAACCCCCCCTGAACATGAGAAAATCCTCGTTATTCGATGCTGTAGCGCACATATTCCCTAGTTACTGGGGGGAAATAGGGAGTACCAATATGGCGGCTGGTGGCTTCACAGCGACTCGTTCAAACAGACGGTGATTAGCACTCCAGTGTATTATATAGCTCAGTGGTCCTAACGGCCTCCTTTGTCGTTTCCTCAGACTACAGCGTGACCGCCAACTCCAAGGTGGTGGTGGTGACCGCCGGCGCCCGCCAGCAGGAGGGCGAGAGCCGCCTTAACCTGGTGCAGCGCAACGTCAACATCTTTAAGTTCATCATCCCCAACATTGTGAAATACAGCCCCAACTGCATCCTGCTGGTGGTCTCCAACCCAGGTCAGTCAGGCGGGTAACGAGACCACGTCTGTCCCTGCTGGAGGGGAGGGGGGGAAAATACCCGATCACATGTTTGTCGTGTACTCCGTACTTTTCCAGTCGACATCCTGACCTACGTGGCGTGGAAGCTGAGTGGTTTCCCCCGTCACCGCGTCATCGGCTCCGGCACCAACCTGGACAGCGCCCGTTTCCGCCACCTCATGGGAGAGAAGTTCCACCTCCACCCTTCAAGCTGTCACGGCTGGATCGTCGGAGAGCACGGAGACTCCAGCGGTATGAAAAGGCTTTCTAAAAATAAAAGGAGACTTGCCTTCTCAGTTTTTTGCTATTTTGAGGTCGGCCGTTCAGAGACACACTAGCTCCAGCGCGTTCCGCTTGAACTTTTCCACATTTTGACGCCTTATGACAATATTCAGTGTGTTAGAGGAAAAAAAACAACCAATGCACAGAAGGAAAAGAAGCGACGGTTTTCACAATTCTGTTTACAAATAAGAATTTGACAAGCGTGATCTTTTGCACTGCAAAAAGTGACATTTTCTTGAAATCATTGTATTTTTCCTTGATTTGAGCAGCTAAATAAGACTATTTGCCAGTGGAATAAGATTTTTGCACTTAAAATAGGAACAATTCATCTCTACAATAAGATAATTAGATTTCCTGCATTTGAAATAAGACGATGGAGATGAATTGTTCCTATTTTAAGTGCAAAAATCTTATTCCACTGGCAAATAGTCTTATTTAGCTGCTCAAATCAAGGAAAAATACAATGATTTCAAGAAAATGTCACTTACTTTTAGTTCCCTTTTTGCAGTGTGCGCAATTACAGCTGCAAGTCTTTTTGGGTATCTAGCGTCTCACATTCTGCTGAAACTTTGCCTCCGCTTTCTAAAAGAAAAAGAAAAAAAATAGCTCACGCTCAGTCAGACTGGATAAATAGTGTCTGCTTATATCATATCAAGTCTTATTGCTCATGGATATAGATCTGTGCAAATCCGATCTTTTTGCTCATAGGCGACTCGTATCCGATCTTTTCACCCCCTCAAAAAAAAATACGATCTGTGCCACTTCCATATGTGGTACTAATTCGGATATATATCGGACACGGTCATATCGCATTTTATCCGTCTTTCACGTCACTCTCCTGTCTCTCGCTACACGTCCACACACACAGCAGTAGCAGTTAACGCTCCATAAAAGACTGTTGTTAATAGCTGTTCTGCTTTCTTCTTACCGTACTTTGTCCTGCTGTACGGTATATTGTCGGCTCTCATTGCTCAACAGCTTTCTAACAGTAACAAAGAGAAATGCAGACCAGTATCTGCGTTTATTTTCTTTTCCAGTTTTTTTTTTTAAACAAAACTTTATTGAACACTTCTAGAAACGATTACATCCACCTTTACATTCAAAGTGCGCTGCTCTGTGACATCTCCTTCTGTTATCTACACACGCGGGTCACTTTGCGGTCTTGAACGGTTCAGACAGAAGTCTGACGACGGCCGCATTTTATAGTAGTATGAACGGCCACCTGTTGAGCATCAAGACCTGCAGTGTGAACGTAGCCTAATAGTCGTCCCGTTGACAGATTCCTCCAACTGAGCGGAAAATCTCAGCAGACCCTCCAGCTGCCATCACTGCAAAGAGGGAACTCAAAGTAAGTACAATTTTCTTGAAATTAGTGTATTTTTACTTGATTTGAGCAGGTAAATAAGACCATTTGCCAATGGAATACGATTTTCGCACTCAGAATAAGAACAATTCATCTCCATCATCTTATTTCAAGTGAAGGATGTCTAATTATCTTATTTTAGGGGTAAAAATATTCATTCCATTGGCAAATGGTCTTATGTAGCTGCTCAAATCAAGGAAAAATACTCATTTCAAGAAAATTGTACTTACTTTTAGTTCCCTTTTTGCAGTGCACAAGCTTCTTGGCTGCTTCTCCTTGCCAGAACCTGACAGTTTAGCTGGGCGGCCATATCTCAGTATGGCTGCAGTCGTGCTAAACCTTTTAAATTTTCAGATGAGCGATTGAACAATGTTCTTTTTTTTCATGGTTAAAGCTGGGGATGTTGTCTTTGAACATAACCGTGCTTTAAAATTCCCCACAACCTTATTTATTCATACCTTTCTGGTGTTTTCCTCGGTCTGTTTGTTCACCATGGTTTACTCTGAGCCCACCAAAGAACAGTTGTAGTTACGCTCAGATTAAATTGTTGGTTCTGATTACTAACGAGACGATTTTTGACAGCAACCGCACTAGATTTCATTTAGGGATGTAACGATTGGGGGGGAGGGGGGTTACAAATGCAGACCACATTTCTCACATTTTCATTTAGTACAAAAACAATACTCTTTCCAAAAAGGTCTCAGTAAGTTACATCAAACCTTGTAGTTGTAATGCTACAAAATGTGAAACAGGTTAAAGGGTATGGACCCTCGCGAGCCACTGTTCATCGCTGCATGTGTTTCAGTGCGTTTTAGTGAAGCTTCCAGAATGTAAGAGTCTGAAATGATGCTTCCACAGTGGCTGTGTGGAGTGGTGTGAACATCGCTGGAGTTTCTCTGCAAACACTCAACCCCAACATGGGTGCAGATGGCGACAGCGAGAACTGGAAGGATCTCCACAAGAAGGTGGTTGATGGGTAAGTCCGACGCAGGCCGACCCGCTGACCGTCGTTTCCCCTTCTGTTATTTTTTTCTCTTAGGCTGAAATACTTTTTGACTAATTTACCGGTAAAGATGCTTTTCACATTAACTTCAGTTTGCCGCCAGATTGGATTTCAAATGTTTCATCTGTGCCCCTGAGGCCTCCAAAACCGATTCCGTTTTAAACTCCTGAAATAATTTGGGAATTAATCCGAACAGTCTATGCAACCATATTGTATTTCACGATGTTGATGTGGCATTTTTACAGCGGCCATCATGTGCGACCGCGCGGCAAACAACCAAACGCGTGGCAGACGCGTGAATGATGCCAACTCCAAAACGCACAAAACTAAAAAATATATATATAAAAGCAAAATAAAATCGCTGCAAATTAAAAAATGCCGCAATCAGAAAACAGACTGATGCAAGTTCCAAAACACAACAAATGCAAAAGAAAAATGCTACAATCACAGAAAAATGTTGCAAGTACGGAAAACAAGCAAGTTTTTAAAGAAAGCTGCAAACTCGGTCCAAATCAATGGTAGTTCACCAGAACACTGGGGAGACTCAGTAAGAACGCTAATATTCCCTATGTCAATAAGACTAATGTTCTATAATATTATAAAAGATTATGGCCACATGTTTTCTTTCTTTCCTCCAAAATTTCTTCATGGGATTTAGTGAGGGCCTGGGGGTCGACTCCCCCTTGTGGTCTGGCATACTTTCTTTTTTTTTTTTTCAAGAGCGAGTTTTTCTGTTGCAATTGTTGTTGTTTTGTGTGTGTGTGTGTGTGTGTGCGTGTTTTGGAAGTTGCATCCATCTATTTTCTGTGATCGCAGCACTTTTCTTTTGCGCCGTTTTTCTGTAGCAGCCCGTCGGCTGCGCCTCTGCTGCACGTTTGCACCCGTCGGCCAACATAGATTTTTCTGTGGGGTTCGTGATGCAAAGGTTTCAGAAGTTGCACCATTATATTTGTCAGTCACCAAGCGTGACTTATCTCATCTTAGCCATGTAGAACACAATAGGCTCACTTATCATAAATGTCAAGGTATCGGGTGTGAAATTGTGAGATTCAAATCCTTGGAACAAAGAGCGGTACGTTTACACAAAGTTTCTCAACAGAGTCAACGATTGGGAAAACTTCACAAAGGTGCTGTTTAACTGCATATTCAGCTAACTCGACCAACCACCGGGCACTTTTTTTTTTATATATATAATGTGAAGAAGATGGAAGATGCAAGTGTCTAAATTTTTAAAGTTCCAATGATTTGAAGTTAATTTTATTCTCATCTTTGAACATCACAGGGCCTACGAGGTCATCAAGCTGAAGGGCTACACTTCCTGGGCGATTGGCATGTCTGTAGCCGACTTGGTAGAGAGCATCGTGAAGAACCTGCACAAAGTTCACCCAGTGTCCACACTTGTCCAGGTATGAATAGAGAGGCACCCGAACGTTTTTTTTTGGATGCCTGTGAACCTGAAATTGGTCTCCCGACAGAATAATCCTCCTTCTTTCTCTCCGGTAGGGCATGCACGGCGTGAAGGATGAGGTTTTCCTGAGCATCCCGTGCGTCCTGGGCAACAGCGGCCTGACGGACGTCATTCACATGACGCTGAAACCCGAGGAGGAGAAGCAGCTGGTGAAGAGCGCCGAGACCCTGTGGGGCGTGCAGAAGGAGCTGACCCTGTGAAGAGCTGTCCTTTAAGACCCTAAACTCTCCCGACAAAATGGCAACAGACACTCTGCGGTGGACCCCCCCCCCTTCTACCTTACCTCTCATGTCCTTCCTAGAGCAACGCCACTTCTGAATATCATAAACGGCAAAGTGTTTGTAGTTAAAGCCACTCAAAGATAGGTGTTACACTTTTACGCTCGCACAGTGATATCCTTTTGCTTTTCCAGCCCCCACCTGTCCTCGTCCTTCTGTGGCCAAGAAACGTTCCCCTCCCCCCTCCCCTCCCCGTCCCGTATTTAAGGTCATCCTGTTTTAAGTAGAGTGCATACGTATCTATTTACTACTCTCTACTGAAAGAACTTCAGACCGATGCATATTAGTTGGATGTAATCTGTGTGCTGGCCGTAAGTTATTGTACTTTTATTATTTTCTTCTGCTGCTTTCTCTGTACCTTATGGTCTGTGAACCGTGTTTGTTATTTCTGTGGTTGTACCTCGTCATTTTTCCCCCCCATCTTGGTAAATCTCTGTTTATAAGAAGCAAAAACAGAGACATTCCATTCTCTGCGAGGAGTGATCACTATCAACTCATAGCCAAGACAACACTGCCACATATTGTACGTCACGGGGGCAAAAATCCTGTGACGCCAAAGTATCTTTATTATTATTTCAGCAGCTGAAGTCTTCAGAAGCAAGTCCTATAGCCACAAGTGCACTGACACACAGATCTTACAGGGGTTAGTGGTGGGAGCCAGGCGAGACTGGTCAGTCGGCGTATTCACTTTACTTTAGGTCGGAAAAAAACTATTTTTCTTTTTTTTTGCGTACAGAAATGCCCAGATGTTTTATATTTAACTCCAGAGAGAAATTATTTTGTCATCTATGGATGTAATGCAGAGAAAACAGTGTTGCTGCATATATAGATTTACCGTATCACTTACAGAAAGAACTGTTCCCGTCATGGCAGCTGGATATTTTTATTTGCTGTAACATCAATTAAACCTGCCAGAAGAGCGATGGATGTCTGTCTGTCTTTTCTTTAACCAATAAAAGGTGAGCGTGTCACAATTGGGACATATTTGACACGAGACGTCGGGACAAAGCCAAAAGGGGAGTGGTGCTACCTTAGTGGGGTCCAAGGCCACTTCAATCACATACTTGGCTTGAAATTTTGCATAAGAAACTATATTTTAAAGCCTTGCAATCTTAAATCAAGTGTGCTTTATGTCAAATGACTTTTGGTAAGGTATACAGGAACTTGAACTTGCAGAACAAAATCCAATCTCCCTCGTTACACCTAGGGTTTCTGTAATGTTTGGTCTTAAAATCCTTTACTGAGATCGTGTGGTGTTTATTACGATTACTGTTCTGGGAGATACGTTTGTGTCTGCCTTTAGACAGATCTCCACAAATCTAAAAATATAACGCTAATATTAAAACTTAAACATAGAAACCCTCTGAATGTCAGGTGGCAGAAAATTAGGAACATAATCCAATTCCCAATTAAATCTCAGTAAGTCGGTACTTGAAAAGCGACCGGGCCCAAACACCAGCGGCCACCAAAGCCACTTGTTGGTGTAAAAACGTTTTGCGAACATTTAAAGGAACACCTACATCGTTTGCTGGTTTCCTAGAACTCCCAGAAGCTTCATATCACTGCACAACAAATCCAGACAATTGAATCAGAACTTTAATTTTTAATGCTTTACATAAATCTACAGATACGGTCTACAGTTGAATTCGAAAACAAGAAAAATAAGGTTCTATGATACAATTCAAAGTGCATTTAGTAAAAAGGCTAAATTTAAAAGACAAAACTTTACATAACTTAACATATTGATTAGTTTAATAGTTCTTTTTTTTTTTGTACCCTTTTAGCCCTCAACGTTATTCACAACTTTTGAATGAAAACCAAATGCTCTCCCCGACAGGTAGGTACAACTGAAGAGTAAACGAACGAAAAGAACGAAGTAATCCTTTGTAACACCTTAATATCACGAATGCCAAGGCTGTACAAAGTGAAACAACTATTTAACTTAACTGACTGTTCAAAGCACCCAGACTGAAGTGTAAGCCTGGGCCGGTGAGAGAGAGAGAACCTAATACCTTTGGACTATCGGAAGGGGGAAAATCCAGAGAGGCTCAGACACTTTGAAGCTAAAACTGAAGCTTGGTGCCTGACCCATAAGACGACAGAAAGTCCACGAAGGTCATGACCCCCCGCAGTGTAAAAAACAATCCCTATGGCTCCAAGATTACTAAACATGACCCGAAACTTAAAACAGCATAAATCCTGAGGCTTGGCTCGTGTCATTTGGAGGATCTTTCCTGGGTGTTTCTGGTTTAGAATCATGTCTA
Organism: Fundulus heteroclitus; assembly: GCF_011125445.2. Classification (NCBI taxonomy): domain Eukaryota; kingdom Metazoa; phylum Chordata; class Actinopteri; order Cyprinodontiformes; family Fundulidae; genus Fundulus; species Fundulus heteroclitus. Next base: position 25,425,472 of record NC_046362.1, on the reverse strand, counting down.
CTCATCGGTACTATATTGGTGCCAACTGGACAAAATATCTAGTCCACCAGAAGACCGAATTTAGAAATGGAAGGAGTGCAGGATGCTGCGTACAAATCACCATACAGCTTAGGTTTGAACCAACTTCAGTAGGAGCATCAACATTATTGTCGTAAAAGCTGCATGCGCTGTGCACACAACAGGGTTGAACTCATATTACACATCTCTCTCACGCGTGTCAAGAAACTTCCCAAGACAACGAAATTCACAAAGAGGACAGTTTTTTTTTTCTCCCCCCCAATGGACTCAAAGTCATTGCTGATCATTTGAGTTGTGTTTGTGACCTAGCACGGTGCCAAATAGAAAAGACATTACAGAATTCTTCAGAAATGCTTTTTCTTGCTCTTTCGGTTATAAAAAAAGGCAGCTGGCTGGTATACAAGAGGACCGTATAAAGGAAATAAACAGCAGGAAGAGGAGGAGGAGGAGTGTGAATGTATGCACGGTTCCGAGCGCTCGTTGTGGGTCAGTACAGGTCACTTAGGCCGGCCGTCTTACGAGCTTTCTGCATGAGCGCTCGCAGCTGGAACTGTTTCCTGGACAGGAGGCGTACGTGCTGCAACAGGAGAAAAACAGGTGTGAATACGGAGCCCGAGACGGAGGACGACAGTAAGATGCTGTCAGGGAGAGTTACCTTGAGGAAAACCTCCAAGTCTATGACGCCTCTGCGCAGGGCCTCTCCCAGGTAGAAGATCGTGTCTTCGATTGCGTTTTCTTCCGCGTACAGATTCAGAATCTGCTTGTAGAGCGGAGCTGTGGGCACGATGACGTCGTCTATGTCGTTATTCTCCGATTGGTTCTCCATTTTCTCCAGGGCTTCGGTTAATTCCTCGTCCTTCTTCTTCAGCAGATCGATGTTCCTGTCAACGTCGGTCTGTTGGAAGCAACAAAAGTGGAGCCACATGAAAACACTGAAGGATGATAAATAAAATGGAGATTTAATCGTATAAAGCACAGGTGTCAAACTCAAGGCCCGCGGGCCGAATCCGGCCCGTCAAGGTAAATAATCCGGCCCTCAAGAGCCAAAAAAAAGGCACATCGTGTCATAAAGTAGAGGCATATATCTGTTTAAAGTGTATAAATTGGCTAAATCTGTGCCTCCTGTAAGTTTAACTCACCCCAATATCAACTTTTGTTGCAGATAAACTGTATAAACTGGGCCTAAGATTGCTACTTTTATGTTACTGTGCATTTTTTATACTTCTATGTGAACTGGAATGAAATTAGAAATTGAAAAGTATTGTCTATACATGTGCAACCGGCCCTTTTAATGACTTCATGACGCCAAAGTGGCCCCATATAGAAATGAGTTTGACACCCCTGGTATAAAGGATAAGGAGCAGTACCACTTCCTGGTCGAGTCTGGAGATCATCTCCTCCAGCTTCTGATGGCCTTTCTTCAGATCCTCCTCGGTTCGCTTCAGGGCATCCAGCTCTGCCTGAGCCCGGTCCATCTCTTCCTTCATCCTCCAGCGAAGTTTGTCGCTTACGGCTGAAATCAGAGATGCACGAATGGTGTCTTCGCCAATGGTGCCATCCCTGGTTGGGCCTTAGAGGGACAGATTCACAATGCTCCGTGAGACAATGAGGTAAAACAAAACTGCACAATAGCAGTAACTCAGCAATTAATCTAGGACCTTTAAACTTTGAAGTTTACAATTACTGTAGGAGCTAAAAGACTAAAAGAATTTAGATTTAATAAATATATTTGATACTAGTATTAGAATAGTTCATATATATCTTTATTGTACCGTATTCTTCGGACAATAAGGCGCACTTATAAAAAAAAAAACTTAAATTTTCTCAAAAATGTATGGTGCGCCTCATATGTTTACAGTTGTGCTTACTAACTGATTTTATGTGGTACAATGCGCTCAAAAATCTATTTAAATGTGTAAGCACGACTTTGGTAAGCGATGAAGTCGCTCTGCTCCATGGATATTTGGAGCATTACGGTACACCTAATCGGACCCCTCAGTAGTCTACAAGACTGCCTGACTGTAATGTCAAAACTTACAAATCGCAGATTCTGCAATTTTTGGCTATGTAACAATTAGGGAATTAGACACGTCCATTAGGTGTTGGTAAAATGTTTAAAGTGGGTTTGCCTCCACATTGAAGGGAAGACAGTTGCAGCGGTGAGATAATCTAATTTTATTACTTGTTTTAGAGTTTATATAATCATACATAGCATTAAGTACAGGTCAATCAGTTTAATACATAGACTTGCTTGTTGGTTGCACTTTATGTTCAACAAGGATTGATGTCCAAATCAACTAAAAGCTGTTCTCTTGAATAATATTCTGATTAATAGAAACATTAAAAGTTCTTGTTTTAAATAGTCCTAGTTTACAAACGTCTTTATTTAGACGCCATTTTTGTTGCTTGTGGTTAATGCAGAGAAAAGTCAAAATTGCAATTTTGGTTGAAATATATCGTAGGCAGAACGCAATCATTTAAGTTTAGATGCTGCGGGTCTTTTAGCAACTAATCCTCACAGCGAGGAAACAAATTGATTTGTTGTTTGTATAGGTTTAAAAAGACGTGATAAATTAAACTGGAAAAAAAAAAAAATCCCATTAAATCCCAATATTAAGAAAAAAAAATCGCAATTAGATTATTTTCCAAAATCGTTCAGCCCTAGTGGGAATTGTTTGCCCTATAGGCAACAGTACGCTCGACTATGGAGGGTAAAACGTTCGTGGAGAGTCAGTGCGGAGTCTGCCAAGCTCACAGCCTCCGCACAGTACGCCGAGTATGTGGGAGCCTTTAGGTAGCCTGCACCCAGAGTACGCGCTAGCAACAACCTAGTAAGTTAATTCAATAAAAGTTACGTTTCTGTTGGCCTTATGTTAGAAACAGGGCAGTGTAGTCCAACTACTCTGTCCTCCTGATGGAGACGGATAGAGAGCTGTGTACGTGAATGGGCGGAGTGATATTACACGCTTGGGAAGAATATTTAGTGCACCATATATGTGGACAAACACACACATTGGCACTTTACTTCACTGTTCGCCTTATAGTCCGATGGGCCTTATGGTCTAAAAAATATGGTAAAAGATTTATAATAACATTATTACTTATACTTTCATTTTTTTTACAGAATAGTTTAAGTGTTAAAACTTGAGGCTACACATTATAAATGCGTGGACAGATTTCGCTAAAGCAATGCTTATGTGTGAAGTCAACAGTACAAGTGTCAGGTGACTCCAGTCGGACACAAAACCATTTTCCTGCCGTCGCTTAAGGGGCCACCTGAAGTTCTTCCTGCATTCTACTGGAGGAGCAGCGTTCACTACTGTAGAACAGTCTTTGTGTGAGATATTCTCAGTCAGAGTCAAGACAGTCTGTGGGGGGGGAGGGAGAGGCCATCCAGTCCTTTGGCCTTTAATACGCCCCACTCCAGTTACAGCTGTGGCCTTTCAGAGACGTGCCACTGAAGTCACTTGGAGGGGGAGCGAGTTGAAGCAAAAAGGTCAAGGGTCTTCATTCGGGGTCGCATAAGGAACAGAGAAATAAAAAAAAAATAAAAAAAAATACTGTATGGAGAAAATTAAGATGTGCTGTGACTCGAGATGTTGTCTTTTAAAATAAAAAATAAATAAAAACAAGATGGTGACGTGCAGATAATTAGTCTATGACTGCATATTTTCCACAATATTAGCATAAATCTTTGAAAAACTGCTCAAACCAACTAATGATCACTTTCCCTCACGCTGCTACATTCTCCTACTACTCTCCAATTTTGCATTATTTGCTATTATTTCAAGTTTTAACTACGTTCTCTGTTTTTTCCTACCTACATATACATCTGGCCTGGTGTTCTGTTTAGCTGTGACACTGTACTGCAGGGCAGCACTGGCTGAGCTATTGCTGCCAACAACGATGATGGCTAGATCCTGTCTTTCAGTGGCTAACCCTGTCTGTGTCCTAGACAAAACTACAGGCTGAGCTTTTACTGTGACTAACTGCATGTGCTCTTTGTCATCCTACAGAGTTAAAAACTTTCTAAGAGCGTATCTACTTAGCTGTGTCTCTGTTCTATATGAGGTCACAAGAAAAGGTACTGCAACCATTACGTTTTTAGTTTTCTCTCACATAGAAAGTATTCCTGGATCAGCGCTTCTTTGTTTTTTTTTTTTGAGTATCTCTACTCGGTCTTCTCTAACCCCACCGTCGGTCGTGGCAGATGACACTGAGCCTGTGACTTCCGTTTCTTTCTTTTTGTTAGAGGGGAGTTTTCCTCTCCACTGTCGTTACATGCATGCTCGGTGTGAGGGATTGCTGCAAAGCCAACGACACAATGCAAGCAACTTTCCGCTGTTGCTACACGCTCATCCAGGGCAAGTGAATGCTGCAAGTCAATGACTCGATACAATGTGCTTGGGTTAAGATTTTTATCTTCTTAACCAATCTGTATGATTTGATTGAACTGACTTTCTAAGCTACCTTGAGACGACGTGTTTTGAATTGCCGCTATATAAATATTGTAAATATAATTGAATCAGAGTGGGTCACCAAAAACCTAAATCTGATACATACCCACAGTGGACACGGGAGTCTGGGTTGGATAGTGTGCAGGTCCAGCAGTGGCAGGATAAGCGTTTCCCGCTGGGTACTGGTAAGCTGGGTAACCTCTGAAAATAGTTACATTATTAAAAAGGCAGTTTTTAAAACGTTTTTCCCTCTAAACAATATTTAACATTAAAACATGAGAAGCCAACTATAAGCTTACTTTATTTTTGACTATTATGCCAAGATAATATGGTTCCTTTTTCCACTTTTACAACATTTCTGTTCAACATAATCACTAAGCAGTTAATAGTGTGCAAAAGTGCCTCAATCCAGAACCAGAGGGTCTTTGGATTAAGGTCAATACGGACACAATCCATGGAAACGGATCAATCAATCTCTCAGAGCTAAGTAACTAGGGTGAATATAAGCCAAGTTTACACACTAATGAATCCATTAACCCTGGGTAAACTTGGAATAATGTCAGCTGGTCCAGAGCCAGGTAACCACAGGGAATCCTGACCAAATTTACCCAGGACATTAGGTCCCCCTGGACCTGCAGAATTGGAACTGAACTGAACAGAATTAGATAAACTGGAAAATCTTGGACCAGGTTTACCCTGGATAAAATCCACAGAACCTGTGTAAACTTGGACCAAAGACCCCTGGTCTCACTTTGTTTTCATCTGTGTATTTACATGGTAATATCTACTGGTTCCAAGCTCAAACTCAAAACAGTATTTAGAGCTACTTGATAATAATGTGTCGAAAAGATAATTCTAATACCTTTTGACTTTCACCATTTCTCTGAACTTGCTAGTAGTACTTAGGACAGCCCAACATTTCTTTTTTACGTTTCTTTTTCCACATTTAAATACATTTTTTTTTATTAAAATGCTTTTTGTAAGACGTAGAAACCTTTTTGATGAGTAGAATTGAAAGACGCAACAACAGCAGAGTGTTTTGAAATGTTCACAATTGTTTAAATTAGTTCTAATTTCCACTGACTTCAAAGCTTTACTTAAACTCAGACCTCTGTTTTGGATAATTATACATAACCAACATTTGTATTCAAATCATACTTAATTTACGAGAACAGTTAAGTAAGGATTTTTGGCAGTGAAAAAAAATTAAATCACAAAATATAAAACATCCTGGCACTTGTTGCTATAAACTCCTGTAAGGTGATGATGCTGTGAAGAAATGTCTTACCCTGGATTAGGATTCGGCCCATAGGGCGAGACTGCAGGCATCCCAGGCATGTAGGAAGCTGAGGAAGACCAATGTTTCACAGAGTAAATTAAAAAAGTACATTTTTAAGGAATAAATGACTAAGGATGTGCTGCCATGGCACATGAGCACCACCTGGTGCTGAAGGTGACACGTGCATCATGTGAAATATGGTGATAGACAAGACAGACGAAAGACGACTTAGATGTTTTGACGCAAGGCCAAATTAATTGGAGCCACTGCTAAATTATAACCTGTTTCTTGGTGCAATAGCAAAAATTAAGTACATTTTTCTACACTTCCTAAAGTACATATACTATCTTACAAATGTTTTATGAAATGAAAAACTTTGAAATCAGTCCTAATTAAACAGGTTCTATTCACAACCCAGCATGTATCCTTAAAACAAAAACATTTTTTTATTTAACCTTGGTTTCCATAAGGAATATTTAGTATGTGGTTCAAAATATGAATCCTACTCATAACATGAAAGTATATCTAAAATAAATTCTGTTGTCACTGATAAAAATATCAGAAGAACTTATATAGATACGCTGAATCATACTGATAGTAACTCTGTGAATATGTTGCACAGATATCTGTAAGAAAACAAAATTAGGAACAAGACATACCATGAAGCTTTTAAGAAAGACAAAGGCTCGTAAAGGATCCTATAAGCAATAGTCACTTCACTTACAGTTAGGGGGTCCAGCTGCTTGAAAACTTGGGAAGGGGGGCTGTGTGGTGGGACGGGAAAACACTGGGGGCTCCTCTCCAAACACGACAATCATCACCTGAATCAGACCATACAGGTCTGACTGAGGCTGTAACGCAAACAAAGATAGGTTTTACTAAGTCAGACCTAAAATAATGGAAAATGATCTGGTCTGAGCAGTTAGACCTAAACATTCTTGAAGCTTTCACACGCGCATTTTACGGCCAGGTACAGACAGGACTAAAAGTACACATGTCTAAAATATACGATTCCAATTGTTTATGCTACATACTATTGACAGCTGACACCATACTTACATGTTTCCACTCATGCAGGTAAGGCAGGTATATTTTGCCATTGGCATCAATGTGCTTGCCTGTTTTGATCATCATGGTACTGGTAGGTTTTACAAAACATATCGGAGGGTTATAGGGATACGTGTCCAGCAACCACAGACACACAGGGATGTTGTAGACATTGCCTAGATAAGAAGAAAAGCACAAAGTGTTTTAATGGCAATTAAGAGTTTATAGATATTTTCCGTTTGACTAAATATTATGACCTATTTGTTGTTTATAACTGCAGCTGGAATGTTACATAAACTTAATGTACAAATATGCCGCAGTGTCTCGCTTTATTCCTCTGCACTGACATACTAAGAGACTCACAATAAAAAAAAAAAAGGAAAACACAAAGATCACAGATTATTTTGTTAGTTAAGTACTGTTAATAAACTGAAATTGATTGATTAAATGTTAACCAAATATGAAACATTTAAGCCCAAAAAAAAAATCCAGGGCATAAAAGTGATAACTGTACCACGGTTTATGGGTATCCAAACTAATAAAAACACTACCAAACATAACAGGGGATATAATACATCATAAAAATTATGTGTTTGTTTGCTTACCACAGTCAATTTTCATTTATTTATTTTTTAGATTTTAAAGATTTTAATATGAACGTGAACCCATAATAAACAAGTTTGTTTGGAAAGCTAAAAAGAAGATAAAACATCAAATATGACCACACAACTGGATACGTTTACAATTGAAAAGTTTTCTGAAAAAAAAAAAAATTGTAGGTTCATAATTATCATTAAAGGAGAAATAAGCTAAATTTCACCACTAGTTGGGCTGTTGATTGCTGCGCGATATGGCTTAAAAAAAAAATCTCAGATTTTATCATACCAAATCCAATTAATTTTTTCCCCTCCTTTTCGTGTCACAAAAATTTTTTTTTATTTAAATTAAATTATTTTAAAAACTTGCTTTTATTGCAATAATTTTGTCTGGGGGTTGACCTGAATTCAAAGTGCAACTAAATACAAGTTGTGAATCATGCTTTTAAAACAAGGTGGCGTCAATGCCATTGTAAACAACGAAAATATAACAAATTGTTTGCTGCTAGTGGTATTACACAATTAGCTAAAAACAGGCTTCACTTCACTTATGTAACTTCAAATTAACTTAAAAAATACATAAGTAAATCAGTAAAATAAAGTGTCTTGTATTATGGTAAAAAAAAAGTTTCAATACATTTGTGTTCAATACAGAGTTCATTTGATATATATAAAAAAATCCCTTTTACCTCTATAGCTCACAGGGACAGTCCCAGTCAAGCTCATTAGGTCTCTCGATGAACCATCATTAAACACTAGAACATAAGAAATATGAGCAAACAGTGCAAACAAAAATCAAACTGTCAAAACATTGTAGTAGGTATACATTATTTTACCATAAGCATCCATAACCGGCTTCAGGTCCTTGTATTGGGAGATGACGTTGGTTATCTCACGAACTGTCAGATCTCTATATTTGTATTGCTGAAAGAAAGAGAAAAAAAAGGCAGTGAAATAAACATAAAAATATTGATTTAGGCTCAATCAAGATGTCTGACCAATCAGAGTGAAAAAATTATGCCGCATCCTTGGCTGATACAAGATGAGGCCTGCTCATATCAAATTTTGTCCATTAAGAAACAACATACAACTCATCGTAAAAGAAAACAAACTATTGCAAAAAGACAGATTGTTTAAATTTAAACCATGAGAGAATTCAAAGTTAAACTTTTTGCTTTACACAAAACTAGCTGACAGTGTCGTGACAGTATTTAAACATGTACATGATTATTCAAATCGGCGATTAATTTAATATTTTTGCAATAGTAAAACAATATATTGCATTAAAGTCATCAGCAGCTTTATCCAAATTATTATTAAGAACCAAGTGAACTCTGATGGGTTAATTCAACATAGCAGATTTTCTCGAGTATTAGTGAGAATTCCTTCATTAACACAGGAACCAAAGGGAATTTTGTCTAGTATGGAACATTAATAATTATTATCCTGTCACAATCTGATCATTGCAGTTCACCTGACATTCACCGATTGGCTATCAGATATATATATTTAAGCACCAACACGCATTAGTTTGAGTTCACTTAACAAAACGCATCCCATTATTGCACCTACAAAACAAAAATCCTAAATACTTTCCAAAAAGGCAGTTTCCCGGACCCCAAACCTATGGAATATTAGCCCACGGTTCTCTCTAAGCTAGCGTAGCCCATAGCCGTGGAGAACAGAGCCTACCTTCAGATTTTTCTTCAGGCCGCTTTCGCTGACAACTGCCATGTTGCTTGTATGTATGTTTAGATCACTCCTAATAAGTACCTGTGCCTCAAGAGTCGATGGTTTAACCCTGCTGCTGTGACAAGCAACATAAACTGAAGCGGTTAGCTAGCAAGAGTTAAATGCTAGGCTAATATTAGCCTAGCCCAGGGACGTGTACAGATAGCACTCGCGTTTCCTTAGAAATATTCAAAGTCAGTGTAAGTAATATCTCTGAGCGATACTTTGACAAAACAACGATTTATTAGCCACGATAGAAAGCTAAACTTGCTAATTTAGAGCTTTAGAAAACTATTAAAAAAAATAGATTCCGACGGTGTACAAAAGAAACGTCCGGGTGTCTTCTCAACTATTTCCGGTCTGTGACGTAATCCGGCGTTAATAGTGACGTCTCTTTTTCCAGGGCTCGTTCAACTCCGACAAAGGTCCAAAATACAAACAAGGATTTTTCATTGTATATTTGGATTGTGTAAAGATACATATGGTGTTGGAGAAATATAACAAAATAAGATAACTATTATTTTATTTAATTAAAATTAAATAATAAGGTAACATAGACCGATCAGTAAAAACAAACCATCCGAATTTCATAATCCAAGTGCCTAACATACTTGTGACTGCTACAATTTCTCACCAAGAAAAGAATCACAGTAATAACATTAACAAAATGCATAAACATAGAAAAATAAATAGGAATAAAATACAAATGATAAACACCCTTTCATTTTCAATGCTCACTAAAACGAATACAATTTATATGTTTATGAAATGGATGTAAAAAGTCCACAAAGTCATCTTAATGGCAGGCTTTTGTGATGTAAAGTGAAACCATTACAAAGAGTTTGAGAACTTGCTCCAATCGGGGGGCTCTCAGTAAATGACAACGTTTTAATAGTTTGTCTGAAATCTGGCTACGCTCTTCTATTCCAAAACTTAAATTTTCTTCAAGCGAAACCCTTCTTTTGTTGATTTAGAATAATTCTTGTTTTTGCATTGATGCAAAAACAATTTTTTATTACTCTTTATTGAGGTTTGTTGCAGACGCTTGAAGGTTTTGGTTTAAGACTCAGGTATGTAAAAATGTTCACGGCATCCTCCACCTTAACAAAATATTTTTTTCCAGCTGAGGAAAAGCAACCCTTGCATGACGTTACCGCCCTCATGCTTCACTCTGGGCAGGTGCTTTTGGTGACGGGTTGTGTTGTTTTCTTTGCAAACTTACCTTTTGGAAATGGGGCCAAAAGTCCAAGCTTATTTATATCGGAGCCTTCTATTTCGGGACATTTTAGCCAGGCCGTGATGTTTTCTTTGACGAAATACATTTCAGTCCTTTAACCATAACAACCTAGTTCATACATAGTTAGAATACATGAGATCATTGTCACATGTAAAAATTCCTGGCGTTCCAACTGGCAGGCTCTTAGTTACCATCTTGCTCTTTTTTTATTATTAAGGAGAAGCATCCAGTGTTAAGAATGTCATTGTTGTTCCATATTTATTATGCCCTGCTGGATATACAGTGTTGCAACTTGCTGACTTTAACACCTTTCTCCTGGCTGACAACCTTGGTGGAACAAGATCTTTTGATCCCTTTTTGACCCCTCCACTTACTAAAGGGTGCAAATAAGTAGTGGTTAACTAAATCTGACAAGGAAAGCCAAACTCTACTTCAGGTTATTTGGATTCTTCAAAACTGATGGCAGGTATGTATCGAAAAAGATCCCGATCAAAATTGTCGGACTGGGAAAGAAAGTGCTCTGATTTCGCATTGTTGAATCGTTATCAGATTTTAAGTAGAACTTCACCTTGACTAGAACTTCACCTCCTAGTCACTGAAGGGTTTCAAATGCTGTGTATCAAGCAACATTGGTTCATTGATGAACTATGTTACTTATCTGATGCATATATTAGACATACACAAAATGGACAAATAAGATTTCTTTATAAAAGGCTCTTTTTTTTACATGTACAAAACAGTTTTGAAAAGTCATGGTTGAAAATTCCAAGCATTTCAAATTACAAGTAACTCCAATATTAAGGATAAAGAAAAAAACAACGTAATAGTGTCAGAAGCTTCATCCAAAGATTTGTGTCTGCTTAGCTTGTGCAATTATAGTTCCTCAAAAGCTTTGTAACTGATACACATTTACTTGCTATGAAATGTCCTGTTTAGCTGTACTTGGTTGTGCGTGACTTTTCCGTCCAAAGGTCCATGAAATATCACCCAAGGGATCACTCAGTGCAAATAAAGTTTTTTTTTAGACTAGTTGTAAAGCAATTCAAGGTAGTGAACAAATAAAAGATAGAAGAAACTGAAACGCTGCAAAACATGACATTTCCACAAGACTTAGAGACAATCCTAAAGTTTGGTTAATGACTGGTATTTGCATTTATAATCTATCCTTACGCAGACAAAACATAGCAAAAACACAAAGTTCTTACACAAAACACTCAAATATGTACAAAAAAGACTAACAACTTGTTTCGTTCTCATGTTGGAAAGGTTGGCCGTCTCCTCTGGGTAAAGAAACACAATATCTCCCATCTGCTTGTCGGTGGAACTGCAGCCAACCTAAATAAAATAGTACAATTTTCGGTAAATAACGCGTCAAAGAACTCGGTTGTAATTATCATAATCTCAAGATTAAGTTGGTGTTTTAAAACTGCTGTTTTAAAACACGTTTGAGCATTACTTACACGAGGCTTGTTCAAGCTCCGGAGAAGAGCGCATTGCTAATGGAGGAAGCTCTCCGAACACAGCAACCATCACCTGCAGTAGGCTAAATAGGTCACATTCACCCTGGTGGGGGAGGGAAAACATCTCGGTGAAGTGAGCTTGTCCGTGCCCAGAAACATTAGCCGAGACGCATTGATTGTTCAAAGTTACAGTTCGGTCAATTAAAATCACAAGAAATTGTTTCTTACCTTCTTCCAGTCTTTCAGGTAAGGCATTTCGACTTTGCCGTCGCTGGAGATATACTTTCCTTTGACGATCATCATTTCACGTGTGGGCCTTACATAACACATGGGTGCAGCCTTAGGGTAGCTTGGCTCAATCCAAACACATACAGGGATGTTGTAGGTCTTGTCTTGTATAAAAATAAAGGCAGAAATATATCTAAGGCGACAGAATAAAGTATTTTTTTTCCGTCTCGCCCTGTCGGTCATACTACAATGATGTTACAATCAGCTTTGCATGCATCAAAGTACAAAGTCGGTTACCTGAAACCACCACCGGGATGGTTCCTTTAAGGCTCATCAAGTTCTTTGTGGTTCCATCTGTGTATACTGCACAAATTAAAACAGATGCTGAATCTGGGAATTTAAAATTTCCTTGGCTGGATAGATTCTGAGTGTTAAGACTAAGAACCAGTTTGAGGCGTTATTTTGTCGCTTACCGTACTCTTCCATCGCAGGCACGAGGTCTTTGAAGTAAGTTATGGCGACGTTAATTTGATGGGCCACATATTTTCGCATATATGTCTTTAAAATATATAAAACAGAGCAAATATATGACAAAGGCTTTAAAAAAGGGATGAGCTCATCGCTTTTAGTTACATTTAAAAAAACAAAACAAAAAACTTACCCTAGGAAGCATTTTCTTTATCATATCCACATTGACTGACATGATTGATTTGGATTTCTCTTTAAAAAAAAAAAAAGGTTAAGAAAAACAAGAACAAAAGGACGACGATGAGTCTCTCCTCGCGATCAGCTTTCAACCTGTTTACCTTTAGGACAACCTCCTGTCTTTTACAACTCTGGAAAGCAGGGAAGGGAACAGCCGCACAATTGCGGAAATGAGTTGCCCTCCAAAGAATACGAGCCACATGGTTTTAAAAAGCAAGCGAGAGGAAAAATACAAACGTGTTCATGTTTTGGATCAGTTGCACCAGTTCTGTTCTGTTTCTAAACCTAATCAATAATAACTTTGCTTCTTAAAATATATAAAAAAAAGGACAAGGAAGTATGTTTTATTGCTGCCATTAAAGTTACAACATAACAGTAAGATATTAATAAAGCCTCAACAGCAGCACCAAGAAAATGCAGCCTCCAAGGGGGGGAAAAAAAGCAGGTTTTTCAACAATAAATGTATTTCAGGTTTTATGTATTTGAAGTAAAATGATCTTTCCCAAGAATTTCACAAGTGATATTCTTGCATAATCATTGCTTGCCCCCAGTTGAGGTGGAGCAATAAAACCAAAGACAATAACACAGCTGACCTATTTTCGGGGCAACCTTTTCAGATTTCTTCATAAGGTAACATGCACCTAAAAGGAATTTGAAATAAAATAAGATACAAATATAACGGGTGCAGCTTTCACAGTGGATGATCAATTTGAGTAAAAAAAAAAATGGCATATATGCGGTTTGGATTTAAGAACAGTACATTTTCTTGCAGCTTGCACACATTTGACTCTATAACTCTTGTGTTAACGGTATTTGTGCTATGTCTTTGAGCCAGTGGTAAAACTATGCTTCCCTGTGATGTTGCATTTTGGACCCAGAACAGCCCTGACCAGCTGTTGGACTCCATTAAAACCCTCAGGGTGTACTTTGGGATCTGGCAGCCGATCCTTTAATTCCTGTCAGTTCCAGGCTGGGGTCTGTATTGATCGGAGCTGTTGGTTCAGCACATCCACCAAATGCTCAATGAGATTAAGAGCTGGGACCTTGTTTTTGCGCTCCCCAAACCGTTCTTGTCAGGACACTTTATGCTGCTTTAACAGCCCACATCCACGATCGCATCCTGCCACCTTGACTCGCCTCCCACTGATGGATTACTGACCACTGCCGACCAGAACACCCTGGTGTGGTTATGGACATGCTCTGACCTAGATGCCTGGGCATCACAATTTGGCTCTTCTCAAATTTAACGGTCTTAAATGTACACAAAACCTGCCATGGTCACAGAATAAGATAAGAAAGTGGCTACATTTGGGTCAAACGGGTGTCTACTTTCTCTGAACCCACTTGGGGTTTCGTCTCCCGGCGCCGTCAGCTCTCGGTTGCAGGGATTGTCAGCTTTTCTGTCTGCACAAGGTTACTCTGAGGTTTTTGTTTCTGTGGTATAGTTTGGACACATTTGTGGATTCCAGAACCAAAGTATTATACACTACAGTATGTCATATTGGTAAGTAAGCTGGCTCGTCTCAACCCAAGGTGCTCCCAGGCAAAACAAGCATATCGTGCAGGAGATTTAGAGATCAGTCGGTAAAGGAGAAAAATGAAGCGACCAAATCTTTTAAAAAAAAGGGGATCAAGCTTTTTCATTTTCCTGACAGGTCTCTCTTCTTGGTTCTGGTTCTGTATCTTCCATTTTGTCTGGACTTTTGTCTAACTCCTCTTCTGACTTATCACTGTTTACGTCAGAGAGAGACTCAGTTGGGAAGCAAATGGCATTTACTACCTTGTTGCGTCACAGTGTCAAGGTATATTTCAAGACAAAGCTCAGAGTTCTGTTTTTTTTTTCATCAAATATTAAGCTTATTCAATTCCATAATAAAAGACATATTTTGACATGGGGTCACAGTCATGTCATATATCTACAGTCATATTCAATACTGTGCAATAATCCTGAAAGAAGTGACTTCTGCTGCTATTGCCACCTTAATATATGTCAATACATATGTATATAAGTCACCGTGAATGTACATAAGACATCCTCTGCCTTTTTTCTATTTTGTATTTTTATTCTTATTGTTCTTATTTACTTCTTTTTTTGATCCACTGTATAAACGAGGACACACTGTATATAACCGATGCACCTTGTCCTACTTTTGGCACCTTCTTCTGATTATTGACCACTGAGCCGATGTGACAAGTGAATTTCTCCAATGTGAGATCAATAAAGCCTATCTTATCTTATCTCTGTCTTAATAAATGATTTGTTCTGATGAGGCCTGTTTGTTAGATTAAAAGCACCTTTTTGAATATCACCTTTAAGCAGGTATTAAACACGTTTCATTAAGCCAACGTTTCTGTGTTAAGATGTTTTTTTTTTATTGGTCTGAAGTAATATTCTGATCACGAATGTCGTTTTGTACAGCTAATGCATTAGGTGTGAGCAAAAATAACAAAAAAATAAAGGGTCGAATAAAGTCTAATCTATAATGTGTTTCACTTCATTAATTGAGTTACAGAAATAAATTCACCTTTGAATAATTTTCTAATGCATGAGTATGACTAAACAGTTGATCTCAAACGTGTAAGAGTGATAAACATGGAACTTGAACATGCTTGAACAATCTACGGCTCGACATCTGCACAACAAAATATCTTTCTAGAGTCCTGATGATGGCCTTCCTGCACAAAACTACTGGTCAGCGCTAAAGGTGTGCATGCATGTCTACATCTGTGTAAATATTGTGCAATGTAATGGGTGGCTGAATTAGTGGGGATATTAGGTGTTTTGCAATCTGAAAGATGTGAATTTGATCCCAGCTTCCTCCTGCTACACGTAGATTTACTCTTGGGGAAGTATCTGAGGATCAGTGCATGAACGTGTGCCTGCTTTTGAGTGCAATTGGGTGAATGTGGCTTTAGCGTAAAGCTCTTTGAGTGGTCAGTGAGACTTGAAAAGCACTATAAAATTCAGTCCAGTTGACATTCATGCCCAGATTTCCTGCTTTTGAAACAACTTTCAGAGCAAATTCTTCACCGGCTGCCTAATACATGCCACTGTTTAACAGGTGCCATGATAGATAGATAACTAGTGTCATTCACGTCACAGACATATATACGTAGACGCGTCATAGGGCGCAGGTTCGCACGTCAACGTCACCGCCATATTGTATGTGGCAGAAAAAAGTTGAGTTCTGTTATTGTGAACGTGGATCAGAGAAGATGCCTCATTCCTGTGCTGCAATAAATACACACACACACACACACACACACACACATATATATATATATATATATATACATACATACATATATATATATATATATATATATATGTGTGTGTGTGTGTATGTGTTATGAATATAAGGATCAATTTGTTAAATCTAAACATTGTGGTCTTCATTATTTCATAAAACCGTGTCACATGTGAACCTTTAGGTACAGACTTTTTGGGTGAGTATTAAAGAGGTAAAATTAATAATACGAGGAAAAAAAGTCCTAGGTCAATAAAGTAAAAATAAACAAACACAAAAGTCATAATGTTATGATAAAAAGATCATATTATGAGAATTAAGGGGGAACATTTCCAGAATAAATACAGTTTGCAGAATTATTTCACTTCTGGAGTAATAGGGCCAAGTTAGATTATTTTAAATATTTTTATTCTTTAGGAGAATAAATTCAGGAGAATTAAGCTAAAGGGATACGAAAATAAACTTGTAATATTACAAAAAAATACTACGAATACAAAGTATATTAAGAGATTAAAGTCCCTCTGATAGTGTTTAAGTGACTGAGTAACTGCAGATTTGCCACATTTAAGATGGCGGACGCTCTGACGCATCGCAGCATAGGCAGAACCCGCCCAATGACGCGTCTACTCTTATATTATGTCTATGATTCACGTCACCTGTCAGTGATCACAATGTTATGCCTAGTGAACAGATCTGACGTTCACACAGGCCACATTCCTCAAACACACTTCACACATCAGCCAGTAGATGGCAGCAGACGAAGGACAAAAAAAAAAACAACAGTGGGAACGCTTCGTCTTGACATCTTTATTCTTCTCCTGCAATACATTTGCCACATTTTTCTTTAAAAGAGTAAATACATTTTAAATAGCTACACAGCTGACATTTTCACCAAGTTCTTTCACACTCGTTGAATCTCTGTGCAAACCACCAAAAGTCCCCTCTCAGCGGTCCATACAGTCGTAGACGGGGCTTCAAACAAGTCTGCAGGATGTAGGTGATTTGCTGGCCGAGTATAGCAACAACATGCTTCTGCTTTTTTCATGTGACAGGGGGTTTATGTGCATAGATTTATGGGATTCTATGATTATATGTGTACTGCTGAATTAAAAAAAAAAAAAAAACAGGGAGGAAAGGCTTTTCACTACAACTGTAACTGTGTGTTACAAACTCCATTTTAAAAAAAAAACCCAAAATAAAACAACAGCCCAAGGTGGGGTCAGAGATGATCCCCGACATCATTTCCGTAATCTTAGCACAAGGCGTCTTTCAAACTAAATCTAAAAGAACACATTCACAGTTTTTGTCCCTTCCCCGGAGGAGAAATGAACAAGTAATGCAAAACAAACTGACCACCAGAGTCCACGCGATAACCAGACTGGTCAACCTCTCCGGTTTCGACTGTACAACAATCAGCTAAGAGCAGACACGATCAAAACGCAGCCGAGTAACGTTTGAAATCATTCACTGAAACCTGAAAATAGGCCCAAGATCCAACAAGGGAAGCAAATTTCACAACCTGCAAGTGCGGCACATTTGTTTTATTCTTTTTTTTAAACGTTAAATGTGAGATTTTGGACTCGCTCCATTTTACTTTGATTTTGGCAACACGTTTTACACAAGGCTCTTCACTCGCTTGACATTTTTACGTCCTGTTTTTTTTTTGTTTAACCAGCAAATATCCAATCCAGAAATATGTCATTTAGAGAAGATCACAAAATAATAATCTGTAGTGTTTTTTTTATTTATTTTTTGTGATTTACTTTTCTTTTTAAACACAATCATATATTTTCAGATCAAACATTAAGAAAATAGCAAAAGATCACCTCCGGTACAGCTTGCTGCTAAATGTGAGGTAATGACTAGATAAAAAGATAAGGCAAAAATAAACACGTCGGTCTCATTTAGGCAGCAAATGAATTAGTTACAGAGAGCCCAAGCCTAGAAGCGTTAAAAAAAAAAAAAAAGTCCACGCAACGCGCTCCTAGAACCTACCATCCATCACTTGTTGCACACATTAGTCCCACATTTACAGTAAATATGGTCTCAGTAAGCACCTCACTTGCTGTCGCTCCTTTAGGAGAGCTGTAGGTGTCAGGGAAAGAGGAACAACTTGAGGGTAGAACGGTGTGTGTGTGTGTGTGTGTGTGTTTGTGGGAAAGAAAACCTGACGTTCGACTCTGAGGCAGGACTTGTGTGCGCTACAACAGTCTGCAAACACCAACGTCTGACACGCCTCACTTTGGCTGCCAGGGGCAAGTTAGGTGAGCCCTTTCCTGGACCTCGGTTCCTGAGCCTTTATGATTTAAAGAAGCGGAATCTTGCCGCCTAAAAACAGGAATAATCCGTGAGTAAACGGGCGTACGCGCTACGGTCCACTTTCCTCGTGAAACCAGACCCAAAAAAAAAGAGAAGAAGTCAGAAGGAGAAGGTTTATTTCCAACGCTCGGAGTAGTTTGGAGGGCGGAGTCCTATTGCACCAGAACGTTACGTACACTAGCCGTCACAATTATTATTTCGCAAAAACACTTCACAACGAGACATCTGTAAATAGTGAATGCGGCTGCATCCCTGAAATCAACCTATTTCAGCAATCTCCTCTCAATAGCTCTAGCCCAGAAGAACCTTCTACCATTTCAAAGATGGGGGGTCAGTGAAAATGAAATGAGCACTCTTCCAGTGGCTTTTTTTAAATCTACCAATCACAACAAAAATCCACACCTTTCTTTTAAGATTTAAGCGGTTTAGTATGAACAAAAATTGCTTTTCTCCCCCAAGTAGAAGAGTCCAAAAAGCCAGAGCCGCTCCAGGAAACCCAGCGCAGGTAGAGCGGGGACGGTGGAGGTTGATCGTTTATGCAATGGTAGTAAAACGTTGAGGTTCTTTCCAGTTGTTTTCCCAAAATGAAAGTCAGTCAGTACTTCCAGAGAGGCTCTGTAGGGAGGGTGGGGGTTAGGTTTCAAGGCGAGAGGGTGAGACCGTAAGAAACGGCCCCCTCTTTGCAACCAGTGTTGAGACTGAAAACAATAAGTTAGCGAGAGAAACGTGGAGCAACCCAGCTTGTTCCAAGTCGTTAGTGGTGTCGCTCACAGGTCGACGCAGACCAAAAAAAAAAAAAAAAAAAAAAAAAAAAAAAGGGAAAGAAATTAGGAAACGGGACTGATCCAGTTCAGGTGGACACTCAGGCACCAGTCCAAAAAATCCTCTTTTACATAAGAGTCTATGGTTCAGTCAGCCATGTGGGTTTCCTTGTGAGCTTTCACCTCAGTCATTGTCCTTTAGAAAAAGTCCGTGTGTCATCTTTAAGTTGTTTTATCCATCAGTTTTTTTGACTTCATGCTGCCACGTCGCGCTGTAGCATTTCTCCTCGACGTATAACGGAGAGCTGGAAGAGGAAATAACACAAGACGGCACAGACATTAGTACCCTGTTATCATTTCAGGGGGAAAGCGACACAATTCTATCACATTAAAAGGTTAGTATATACACCCGTCATGCGTATGAATGTTACGTTCACTTCTGGATTTAAATGTTTGAGAATTTCTTTTTTGGTTTTTCAGCAGTGGAGCGACAAAGAATTTGGTACATAAATTCAAATTTAGGATGGATCGTTCTGTAATCCCCACAGGATCAAAATCAATCAACACACTTCAGGCGTCGCTGCTGCAAGTTTGACGGCGTTTATCAAATCCTAAATAAGAATGTTTATTAAGAGTTTATTTCAATTCTTTGTTTCAAGCACTCTTATCTGATATAATAATCATGGTTGGGGCTGTTTAAGAAGCTCAGTGCTGCCCAGCTCTGTTTTTTTTGTCATAATTGTTCTCTTGCTACACCCAGTTACACCACGCAACTTAAACTGTCACCTGCGAATAAAAGGAAATTGGTAAAGATGCCCGAGAAAAACCTGCAGAGCAACAAGGCACACGCCTATCCTAACAGGAAGCTGGCGTAACCCCTCTGTCCCTGTCCATAGTGAAGTCAACATCAACATCAACATGGACCGACGGTGCTGGCCAAAAAAATAAAAACACCTGCTTCAACGCTGTCTTCAGGCTCAACAAAGATTTGACCTGACCACATGGACCACCTTATGGCCTCCTGGGCTAAAGTGTCATGGTTGGATGAGGTAAAGCCGAAGTAAATGGCCACATTGTCAAGAATAATGTTTGGAGGAATCGAGATGAAGCTTTCAGACCTAAAAAACCCGGTACAAACTGTCAAGCGCGGTGGTGGTAGCGTCATGGCGAGGGTCCGTCTTGATGCCGGGGTTAACGGTGCACAAAATGGATGGAATGAATTGGGAGGGGGAACACCTCGAGATTCTTTAACTTCACCTAAATTCAGCAACTAAACGGCTGCAGTTTGGAGTCAATTTGGTTTTCTGACAAGAAAATAATGCCCAACACACATCGCAACTCAATGTAGACTAGATGTAGAATGTAGAATAAAAAAGCCTCTGTGGGTGGAAAGGCTGACCTCAGGCCTTTTGAAATTTTATGGACTATTTCACAGTCTATATCGGGAAACCAACTCATTTAAATCAAATCTACCATAGATCTCTGATAAGAAGAGTGGTCAAATATCCTCCCAGAGTTAGAAGAGAAGCTTGTTGAAAGGCAATAAAGAGTGTAGTTTCTCTGGAACTTGCTGAGCAACATTAGGCCAAATTTTAGGGTGTGTGTGTTAGGGCGGGCCGATAATAAAAAAATAAATACATTGATCGATAGATGTGTGGTTGACTAGAAAAAAAGGGGTCAAGTTCAACAGAACAGTTTTCCTTCCTTTAGCATTGTAGCCCATCATGTAGGTTAATACTACAGTCATTACACCCACCCAACCAATCACAACAGACCCCAGGACAGCTCCTTCACCAAGCCCCGCCCCCTTTAGAGAGCCCAGAGAGCACCTGTTCCTTTTTTCTTTTTTCAACACTTACAGTTTTGGGAAAAAGTTGCTTGAATAAAGGGTTATATTTGAAATTCATGTTCTTTATTTAAGAATAGGTCATTAAGCAACAACATAAAATATTTGTTTTGAGTTTATTGATAAATATTGATATCGGTCAATATGACTTCTATTTTATTGATGTGCTTTTTTTTCCTATATCGTCCAGCCCCAGTGTGTGTATAAATTTGACCGTTTGCAGATTAGAGGAAACTCCCAGATAAACTTGAGCTCTGTTATAAAAAGTGTTCAAGTTGTGTCATTATTGTATTTGAATCCTGGCTGCATGTAGTTTGCATGTTCTCGAAGAAGTTCTCCCTGTACATGTTTAGCTCTTCGATTCTTAAAAAGACCATAATAACCACCCAGTGGCATGATAAGTTAAGTGGGGCACAAAAACTCAACTCCTATTAGCAGCAACTAATTTTCTGTGTGATTAATGCATCCTGACTTTGATCAATTTGAAATGAAACAGACAAATTAGCATAAACCAACACACTAGAAATGCCAATTTATATAACCTAAATGTTATTTCATTTTTATACATAACATTACAAATAAAGACTCACTCATAATGTTCATTTACTTAAAAGAAAAGATTTACATCAATCCTTCAGTGAGCTAGCAAGAACAACCAACACTGGATGGTCGCACACTATCCGGCGGAACATAAACGCAACGTGTGCGATTCCAGAATTTTGATTGGACGATCCGAGCTTGGGGCCGTAGGATTTGTGCCCCACAGCTGTCTACTAAATGCGCGTTGGGCATGCGCACTGCGATTTCTGATATTCATTATTTAAACAAACGTTGGTGGGCCGGCGCCAATATCAAGGCGTCTCAAGAGAATTTAGCCTACTAAGCTTGTTAGTATTCTGGCAAGCTTGGATATATATACACAAATGTTTCTAACAGAATTTTATTGGTAAGGGAATCTGTGTTTTTTTTTTTTTCAATATTAATATAAAGAACCATCCTGTCCAACTGATTATTGTGAACACAGAGATCCACGGCCCCAAATGCAGAGACGCCTTAGTTACCACGACATTCATACCCATGGTGTATGCAAACCTTTTACCGCACCGACGGAGGGACAGATACTGAGTTCATAATGTCTTACCTGCATCACGATACCACACACCTGCAGCTCATACAGTCCTGATCACTCTCGTTGGGCGGGTTCAGCTTCCTCAGCTTGTGCTGTCTTATTTCCCTCACCAGTGTGTAGAAGGCATCCTCCACCCCCTGCGAGCACATAAAACGGTTACAGAAAAATGCTCAGTGAAAACTGAAGGGCCCTGTTCGTACCTTTAATAACCGACAGCAGGCGTCTACACCACTGGTTAAAAGCAACCCCCTCCCCATTATGGAGCTAAACCAGCGACAGCTTGCAGTGATATTGAAGAGAGATTTGGCATTGTAAAATCAAACATGGAAAAAACATCAAACATTTATAAATCAAACATTGTTAGAAAGTAAAAACCGTATGATGATGTCCTCATTTTGTGCTGCAGTTTTTTTTCCCTTATGGAAAGCTCCAGTTAAGTACCGCTGCTCCACCACAAGAAAGGGTATCATTTTCATTAATTCCAAAAAAAAAAAAAAAAAAAAAGTAAAAAACAAAGCAACTGGACTTGTTTTCCGTAGTTGAAGACGTTTCACTTCCTCTCCAGGAAGCTTTCTCAATTCAAAAACTCTGGAGTAATGATGAGTACCGAGTATAGCTTGGTACTCATCATTACTCCAGACTTTTTGAATTGGGAAAGCTTCCTGGAGAAGAAGCTAAACGTCTTCAACTACGGAAAACAAGTCCAGTTGCTTTGTTTTTTACTTATTTTTGGAATGACCATGACCTGGATGACTGAGACTCTTCACCAGCATTTTCATTAATATTATCTTCATTAGCTGTATAAGCTAATGATTGTAGTGACATGAAAATAATACCCTTCCTTGTGGTGGAGCAGCGGTACTTAACTGGAGCTTTCCATAAATTCACTGCAGGTAGATGATGAGGAGTACTGGAAGAATGGAAGGCCCATGAAGGAGCCTTTAACTTAGCCCCGCCCCCGACGGCAAAACAGTGCCAGCGCGTAGTGACATCGTAGCTGAAGGAACTCGGCAGTGACAATGAAAACATCTCTCATCGAAAAACAGCTGCAGCATAAAATAAGAGTCATAAGATCATCAGAAGTTACTTTTTCATTTTTTAATGCCAAATCTCTTTTGCGATGTCATTGCAAGTGATTTTTCAATGTTTCATTTTGCAATGTCCGATTTTACAATGCCGAATCTTTTCAATATCCCTGCAAGCTGTCACTGGTCTAGCTCCATACCCCATTTCTGACACCACTTTATAGAGAAACCTTGATCAGTACAGAAAAAGCTATGCTCAATTTTGTGTAGACGTTATGAGGGGGGGAAAAAATCTACAAGTTCTAGTCTGAATGTGAATCTATAAGTACCTACGTAATGATATGTGACAGTGAGCCACAGAAAGTGGGAGCTATGCAGCAACCGCTCCATAGGTCTTTCAGATGATGCAGCTCTATTCTCAGGCCAAGGTAAGCTTGCCATGACTCACTGCCTGCGGCACAATGAAAATGTTCTCGACAACAAAGACGACATCACACCACACCGCTCTTTGTGTTCGCGAATATGTGAAAGGTAAAAATCTTGAGACCAAATTTGAGCTGCGAACATTAATGGATTAGATGTCAATGCAAACTGACATTTGCACAATTTGTACTTAACAGAGAATTAAACTTTGAAGATAAAACCGGGAAAAAAACAACAACGAACACCTACTTGTCGTGTTTTAGCTGAGGTCTCGATGTAAGGGATGCCGTAGGAGCGAGCAAGCTCCTGGGCTTGCCTCGTGTCTACTGTGCGTGCCGGGAGGTCACATTTGTTTCCCACAAGCACCATGGGTACGTCATCAGAGTCCTTCACGCGCTTGATCTGTTCTCTGGGAGTTAAAAAACAGAAAAGTGCAGAAGTTGGGCTAAATTTTCCAGCAAAAAAACAAAACAAAAAACATATTTTTTCTAGTCAACAAGTAATCTAAGCAGTACCAAGGGCCGCATAAAACTGGAAAATCAAGCAATGATATGAGCGATATACTCTGTAGTCCTTGCAGTGACACAAATTATCCACAATCACATAAACGACCACAACACCTGAAGTTCTCCACTGATTTCTATTCCCAGCAACTCCGCAGGAGAAGCAACCACCCGGGGAACTTTAGGACCCAGAGGTAGAGCCACGGCTGGTCTGTGCCGGGCCATGCTGCACTGCCGAAGGAGGACGGAGGGGAGTAACAGCAGAGGGGTGGGAGGGGTAGACAACAGGCAGGCGGCAAACAGCATTACCTCATCACTACAGCAGCAAGTGCACAACGCTGTGCAGCCTGCAGGGAGGGCAGGGGAGGGGAGGGGAGGGGGTGGCGGAGTGAGAGAGCAGTGGGTCACATCAGCTCAACTCGTGCTTCTGCCACTGTCAGCCCCGGTCCGTTTTCATCCTAATGCACTAAAACCACACGTATATGATTCTCTCCAGCGGGCGTTCAGGGCTGCTCTTTTAATGCTCTGTCATGTGCTACCAGCAGACGTCAACAGTCAAGAACAAAACTTCGGAAATTCAACGACGCCGTCCTGTGAAACTGACGAGATCTTTGGATAACTCGACGGCTCTAACTGGGGCCGACATCTATCCTGTGCGCGCTCGAACACACCGTACTTTCAACAGGGCTGTGGTCTAAAAACAGGCTGGCGCTGCGGCGGCTGAGAGTTGGCTGCTAAAAAATGTTCATGGGTCCAATGAGGCGCCTTGTTTTACTTGAGGAGTCTGGGAAATCGAGAGTCTAATGTGACGAGAAAGACAAAACAAAGAGCCCCGTCATCTCCTGCAGAAGCTCGCCGCCTCCCGCCGTCTCTCTCCTTCCCCCTGTCCTTGGGAGCGCTACCTCTGCCTGCTCCTCTAATTGAGTCAGGATCAATTTCATTGGCACCACACTGTAAGCCTCCAGTTGGGGGCTAAGCTTTCTTTAGCTTATGTTAAACGCTACAGCATGACATCACCCCTACTGCTGCAGAGAGCTGGCGCACTCACACGTCTGCACAAAAGCCTCTGAATCCACACCCCACAGGAGCCCTTGTACCACCCATGTATACGTTTGCACGTATCGAGGAGCTAAAAAGGGCGACTTAATGATTTCGTCTATCAGATCCATTGAAGGTAAAATGTATGTCCTCAACACACCTGTACTGGTGGATGTCCTCAAAAGACTTGGTGTTGTTGATTGCAAAAACGCAGAGGAAGCCCTCTCCTGTTCTCATGTACTGGTCCCTCATGGCGCTGTACTCCTCCTGACCGGCAGTGTCCAGGATGTCCAACAGGCACGTCTCCCCGTCGATCACCACTTGTTTCCGGTACGAGTCCTTCAGAAAAAAAGAGACACTCAAATGTTTTCATTTATGCAACAACGAGAAAGAAAAGCACCGTAGTCCAAATGCAATGTGGCAGACAAAAGGGTGGAAACGTGGGGATCCCTCTCAGAGACGTTGCAGGAACAGAACACCGGACATTAAAAGTTCCTCGCAGTTTTGGTAGCGCAGCATCACCAGGCTGATATGGGAGCTTTCTGCAACAAATGCCTTAAAATGTGTTAAGTCCATGCATGTAGGGAAGCAGCAGACACATATCGGACGGGGACGGTAACCTACCCAAGTGATTTAGTCAAAGTAAATTTTAACTAGACAAGTAGAAGATCCTGACTTTTAAAACATGAGGGTTGTAGAGTATATTTGCCCAGGCTGTTACCAGGGATAGCATGTGAATTTTTCACTTAGATGAGATTGATCAAAGAGTTTAAAACAGGATAATAATCTCATTTAGGTCACTTCAATATACAGAAAACCCCGCTCCCACAAGACCAGGAAAGGAGCCGATCGCCCGTTCTCCAACTCCAGCTTTGTCAACTGTTGTAATCCTAAACTGCGATTTTCCAAACATCCAACCTCTATGCCAGAAGGAACAGCGCCACCAGCCAATCTTGGGACTCAACTCATCCGAACTGAAAGACGGATCCTAGAACTGGACGTCCAGAGACCAAGGCCTATTCTATAATTTCAAAACGCAATCAGTCGGACCTCAAGTAAGGCACTCCCTGCTCTACTAATGGTCCTTTCTGGTTCTTGCAAAATTGACTTATCCCCAAAGAAGTCCTAAAAATCAATCCCAGTCCCCTTTCTAACATTGCCTATTTGCTTAAGGTTGGATGAACGGGATTGGAAGCAGGCCATAAAACCTTTTTCCTTTAGGATCCTGATAAACTATTAAACTGATCTTTTTTTTTTTTTTGATTTTTAGAAAATACATAATTGCGGCGGTGATTGGCCAGCAAGCTAGTCAGACGTTAGATGACTTAAGCAATTTATATCAACTCAAAATGAAAGTGATAATATCCATGAGTTACAGCCCTTAGTGGATCTACCATTTCACGACAGACCCTTGTGACGCTTGGTGCCGTTTTGTATAGCCGAACAATTTCCACGATTCTGCATCAGCCAAGCCAGCCAGCTATATCAATCAGCTCCATAAGCAGCAATTTAACAGTGACTTCTTGCTCTGGCAAAAACAGTGTACACCTTTAGGCTTTATGTCAGTCAGCGTCAAGGATAGTAGTTACCAAACAACCTCCAAGGTTTTCGACCACACCATAACCAGTGCCAACTCTTTTTCGCAGCTATGGTCCGGCCGCAACAGTTTTTATTGGTTCCACTATCGGGACGGAACCAATAATGGTTACATTGAGCCATTCGGTAAATTAAAAATATATATAATTGTGTCAATTATTTTACTGTTTGGTAAGGATTACAAAAACTAAATCCTATTTATGACCTGGTAACAATTTTAGGACCTAAGAAAGACTGATTTAAGACATTTTAATGCCAATTAAGGCCTTAGTTTTATATTACAGAATTCAATGCCTTTTAAGACTTTTTAAGGATCCGCGGGAACCCTGCAGTCAGCATCAAAGATGGTATGTTCCAAAACCTCCCAGGTTTCGTAGCTGTGGGTGAAACTTTATCCTTAAGGACTTGTGTTTAGCTGGGTCGTCAAAGACAGATGAGACAGATTTAAACAGCACACGCCTGACGAGCCTGTTAGCTTCCATCACCTATAAGGACTTAATTTTGAAGAAAAGCGGTTCTTGTTGGCGAAAGGTCAGATCAGTGTCTGTGAACGCCACAGCACAGTAACATTGGAAATAAAGTGGAGCTGATTTAGCACACGTCTACGGCAGTCAGTAGCCTACAGGAATAAAGTTAATCTGATCAGTGATTTGTCCAGATTAGTCCATTATATATATATATTGCATGGCAAGTGGGAGAAAATAAACTGAAACATTGCTCAAGTATGTGAATTACAAACACATAGCTCAGGTGGGACCTGCCGCGGGTTGTTGTTCGATCCAGTTGAGAGCTCCTTGAGGTTTTGGTCATTGAGGGTTAAGAAAGATGTCCAACAGAGGGCTAGATGTTGCTATGTTTTGGGCATCATGAGTCAATCTCTATTTCCCATTAAATATTGGTCCACTTTCAGATCACATGAAAAAAATCAAGGGATCGGAGGAACACGGTGTCAGAGCCAATGTTTAGTCTTCCAACATGCAGTCACAAAAAAAAAAAACATGGAGGGCTCTCCCTTTGTTTGTTCGAGCACAGGGGCCAGGAATGCAAATACACAAAAAGGACATTGTCTGGCCAGAGGCAGGCGTGGTGAGAAAGTGAGGGAGAGAGAGGGGGGGGACACACAGAAAGAGAGAAAAGAGAGGAAAAAAATATTCTCGCTGGCTGGCTTCTTGATGCAAGCTTTGCTAGCTTTTTTTTTCCGTATCGTAGATCCATGACAATGGAAGGTATAAGGAGAGAGCAAACTTCGTCTAAGTCTGACCGTTTTGGGGGTAGGGCAGAAGATCCAACAAATTTTTAAGGAACCACGTTTAAAATCAAGCCTTAATCCCAGTGGGGTCCACTATATGCTTTCTGCTAGGCGTACGGTTTGAAATTCAAGGTTTTAGAGTTTCTTGTCATAGCATTCTCACAGCTTGAAGTGCCTCTAATAAGAAACTAGTTAGCAAGTTTTAAATACAGGTAATTAGATATATGCCACAGGTTTTTCTTTTACATGTTTTTGTTAGTATGGAAAATATGGCAACCCTACGGTGAGAACGTGACACCAGCCAGTGCCTAGCTTTGGCTACGTTCACACTGCAGGTCTTAATGCTCAATTCTGATTTTTTTTTTGTGAAATCTGATTTTTTTTGCGTGGTCGTTCACATTTCCAAATATATGCTACTTGTATGTGATCTCCTGTGTGAACTGAATGCGTTCAACCCAAGTGTCCCGTATGCAACACTCGAGGACGCGATGACGTCACACGTAGCGAGCGTCCTCAGTGTTTGCGGAAGTAAACATGGATTATAATGCTGGAGCGCATTTTGCGGTCATTAATTTATGTTCTAACCGGAGTTTTCCGTTCATTGACAGCTCTTCTCATTGTAGTCCGCTATGGGTGTCGTCTCTCTTCCCGCTTCTGCATAGCAGGACGCAGAATAGTGACGTTTGTCGAGTATCAGTGACGTACAGGTCGGATAAATGCGACCCGGCCGTACAGACACAGGTTGCATTAGAAAAGATCAGATACGTATCGGATTCAGGATAGAGCTGGGCAATAAATCGATTTAATCGATTAATTCGAATTTACAATTCTTTAAGATTTCATTTTTGGAAAATCTGGATTTTATTTTGCCAATACACTCATTGGGTTTCCATGAAGAGAACAGCATGTGATGCTGAATATATGTTTAGGCAAATGTATTGTCAAAATATTGTTAAGTGGAAACTTTTTTTTTTTACCATAATACGAGGTACTTCATTTACTTATTTACTTTTTTTTAACTTAGTTTGAAGTTCACAAGTGCAGTGAAGCCTGTTCTTAACTCAATGTGTCATACCACTAGCAGCAAATGTTTTGTTATATTTTCATTGTTTATAATAAATCTTGTTTTACAAGCATGTTTCACAGCTTGTTTTTAGTTGCACTTTGAATTCAGGTCAACTCCCTGATGAAATGCTTGACATAAAAGCAAGGTTTTAAAATAATTTCTTTCATTTCTTTTTATGAAACAAAAAGGAGGAAAAAAATCGATTAATCGGATTTGGTATGATAAAATCGGAGATTTATTTTTTAATCCATATCGCCCAGCCCTAATTCAGGACCACATATCCAAGTGGTCTGGGTCGCATTTGAAAAAATCCGATCTGTGTCGTTCAGACTGTCATAAAAAGATCAGATACAGGTCGCATATGGGCAAAATAAAAAACCAGAATTGGGTCACTTCAGGCTGCTGTGTGAACGTAGCCTTAGAGGTATAATCCAAGACTAGAGACCAACCGCACATAATCCATGAATGAATAAAAGCATAAATAATACAAAAAAACAACAGTTCTAGAGGGGATAATTAAGTTTTTTTTTTGGACATTATGGTCAACCCCTTGCCACTTCCAGTTAATTTATTCTTGTGAGAATAAACAGACATGCAGCCATACCTCTATAGTAGGGTCATATTCATCCACAAAGTGGTTCTGGATGAGCTGGATGGTGAGTGCACTCTTGCCCACGCCTCCAGCTCCCACCACCACCAGCTTATACTCCGTCATGTTTTGCCGCTGTCGTCCACAACACGACGCTGCTGGAGAGAGGACAGAGGGAATTAAAAGGGAACTTGTTAATAAAATACAACACACATCCGAGCGTTTCAGCGCGGACAAAGTTATGAAAAAGCTTTCTCGTGCCACGGTGTCATCCCCGACGTGGTGCAGACAAAACATCTGATGATACCATTACAGCCCGTTGGCAAAGGGGGAGGAAGGGGGTGGGGGGGCCCAGTTGGAGTAGGTTTTCAGAGGGGGTTGGAAGTGGAGACCCTCAAAAGGGGAATGTGAAAAATGTGTTGAACCTACATAGTGTTCAGATGCGTTAGTGCATGAGAGGGGGGAGCGGCGAAGGAAGAGAAAATATGGAGGGAAACAAGGACACTGGCAGGCAGATCTTCATCACTCAGGCTTCAGATTACTAACACGGACCTTTTAACCTTCATACAGAGACGCCAGAGACAAATAAAGGAAACTAAGACAAAATGTGGATAAGACTGAATCTCCACCGGTTTGTTACCTAGAGCTTCCATCAGAAGCTTGCATACGCTCAGCAGGAATGTGACACATAAATTATGGGTTTGTAACGGGGTGTGATGTTTGAATTTATAGAAGTTTTTTTTTTTCCTCTCCTTCAATCCACACAGAATCAGCTTTATTTGCCAGGTATGTGTCCACATACGAGGAATTTGACTGGACTGTACGACGCTCAAGATGTGCTTTCTTATACAATAACACAATAATCCAGTAATAAAAGTTAAAACACAGCCAGCAGAACAGAGCACAGGGTTGAAAGTAGGACTGTGCATAAAAATCGATACAAAGATTAATATTGATGTTTTTAAAAAACGATTTAATATCGATATTCTGGCTTTCAATATCGATATACCTCCCAACCTCTAGGGGGCGTTATTACATCGCTCCATTACTGTTCACAGTGAGGAAGTGCTAGTAAGACGAATTTGCGGAATAGCTGACAGGATTTTAGAAGCATCTTTGTCCCTAAAATCAGATGTTTGAACACATTTTGGGTTTCTGTGATACTTTAAATGCATTGAACATTGAATATCGAATGCATTGTTTAATAAAGTGAACATAAATATATTTGGCTGTTTTTTTGATTGAATGACTTTGAGCATTAATTTGAAAGTAATAAATATCGATATTGGAGTCAAATCAAATCAAGCTGAGCTATATCGAAAATCGTATTGTATCGTGAGCTATGTATTGAGAATCGTATCGAATCGGCTCACCCTAGATGATACCCAGCCTTAGTTGAAAGGATTTGTACTCAGGTATACACATCACTGAAATTTGGATAGATGTCCCATACCAAGGTGCAGAGTTTTGTCGACCATCAACAAGGTCCTGGGAAAAAATATTTGACTGGTTTTTAAATAGAAATGGTAAAGTTTCCAGTGTCGGAACTAGTCAGTGCCAGTGGATTTGCTGACTTGGCTTTTGAGCATAGTTCAGACATTCTTTAAAACCTTGAGGTCTGACGGCGTTCCAGAAGCTAAAAGTTAGCCAGCTCTGTCAATTCCAAAATCTGCTTGGATATATATTTAGGATAGTTATCCGACTGGAGCATTTGTCACCTGGAATTGGTTTGCATGATTAGAAACCAGAAAAAGACTGAAGCCTCAGGATGGTGGAACTCCAGTGTTGGTGTCCAGAGGTTGTAGTGAAGTGAGGGGAATTTAGAGGGTGCCAACAAAGAAAGAAGTCCCTGCGCTCAACCGAATGGTTAGGTTTAATCAATTTAATCGAGCGTTTAATCGATTGAATTGACTTTGTAAAGTGCCTTGAGATGACGTGTTGCAAATCTGTCCTATATAAACTGAATTAAATTGCATTCAGTGACAAGAAGAATGCAAAATCAGATTATTACCATAATGCTGATGGTCTGCGACTCTGCCAGTGGTACTAGTGCATTTAATATTGGGTGGAGTAGGGGGAAAAAGAGCCACTTCTAAATGCTTCAAGTTAATAAAAAAACAAACAAACAAACAAAAAAACAATAGTACCAACACTAACAACAGCCTGGTCAATGTAACAGGATTTGTCCTCTTAAGAAGCATAATTGCTTTTCTGACAGGAAAAGCTGAAACAACTAGATAAACTCATTTGTGTTAGTGTGTTAGTATAAATGTATCGGGAGTGAGGCCGGGCTGTTATCGTATCGTTTTATCATTATCATGAACATTTTCTTATATGAATTTGGAATTTTGATTTATTTCGATGAAGATCAATTCCAAGCAGGGGTGTCTGAAAACCCCCAAAACTGCCAATATTGTCAGGACTGCTAGTTTTCCTATTTTCTCCAGTCAGTTTATTGAGAACATCAATAAGTTATCAAAAAATTAAAAAATATAATACAATTTAATTACTGTGTGCAGTTAGGTAATAAATATCACAGTTCTTTATGTAACCAGTGTCCTGATGAAACATGTTTGTTTTAATGCAAAATGTTTTCTAAGGACAGTATTTGAGTTTATTGGGTTATAATTGACATGCAGTCACAGCCACAGTTGTCTGAAAAAGACTGCAAGCTGTAAATAGTCTTTGCATCATCACTTGTACTGTTATAACATAACCAGAGTATATATTGTATATACATATCGCCCAGCCTCTAATCAGGGGAATTTCAAATTAAATGAAAACCAAAAGCAAAAGCTTGAAACAATTTTCTTGTTTCTGATTGAATGTCACAAAGTACAAGAGATGCTTGATCAACCAACCAAGACTTCCTCAAAAGAAACTTGCAAAAATGGCAGTTTTACCATATCTAGGCCATAAAAATCCAAACGTATGTATTTTTATCTACGCAAAGCATAAAGCAAAGCGATATAAAGAAAAACTCACAGATTGCGTGACAGAAACAAGCTGTAACGCTGCTCCACTGTAATAGTCCAGGTGTTATTTCAGCAAGTGGAAAAAGTAACCACGTGGAGATTTTCCACGTTGTCCTGTGGTAGCACGTGACTCAGTTTGTGGAAAAATTGCAAGGTTTCAGAACCTATGACCTGAAAATGACCCAATACCAAAAAAAAAAAAAAAAAAAAAAACCTAACCAAAAACAACCTTTGAGTCAGAATTTTTTTTTTATAATTTCTAAATCCGAAACAGGTTCATGACTAACCCACTGATGTCTGCTCCGCTAGAAGCCTGCGGCGCCAGCCTGACGTCACGCAGAGGCTGAGTGGCCAGGTGACGCCATCATGATGTCACCTCCCATTGCACACCTTGGAGGAAAATGACGGGGATTTTTTTACAAGTGTGAAGACATAATTGTTCTTCGGAAACTGCACACTGTCATTTTCGATTTGATGGAGCATTTATGTTCGTCATTCAGACCTTAATTTAGTATTAAAACATAGACCTGATACTTAATCCAGTTTTTTTCTCTCTCTCTGAAACTCATTCATTTGTCCTGATTTAAATGCAACCGGTTTTAACGATGCAAGCTTAGAATACATACAATCCTTCTGGGTTATGACATCAAATAGGTGTGACATATCTGTTGCACCGCAGTCCTACATCCTAACCAAAGTGTATTTTTTTTTCTTAATTTCTTGCAGTTTTGATGAAGACCTGGGAAAAAAAAAAAAAAAAAAAAAAAAAGCTAGTGGGGTCAAACATGCTCATTTACAGTGTCTCTGCCTAATGTTCTGTAAGAGGGTTGAAAAAGAAAATCATTAACCCGCACCACCTGCTACAATGCGTATCCAGTGCATTAATGTATCATTACCGCCAAGGGTCGCATACGCCATTGAACCTTGTGTGGGCAGAGAAAAAAAAAAAAAGCCTTCTCTAATATGAAATGCACTGTTATGACCGTCAGACAGACTCCGCCATCACCATTCAGCTACAGTTCGCACAAACTCGGGAGTGTACATCAAAATCCTGTTTTTAGAAAGGGAAGAGCAGCAGGTCCCAGAAACACTGCCGCGAGACAAAAGAAACAAAAATAAAAAAAAAAAGCGGATGAATCATAACAGAAATGCCTCCGTGAGGCAAAACGAGTGCAGAGCAAAAAAATATCTGAGGTCTTGCTGGTGTTATTTGCATCTAAACTGTGCCGCCGTGCTGTGGGCGCAGACTAATATTAGCCAACAGAACGACCGGTACGACGTTAATGATTGCCAGGAAAGCAGGACTCCTTACTGAAAACCGGCAGCTGTTCTCATTTAATCATAAAGATACACTTTATGCTCCAGCGTAACATCCCCTTTACATATAAACCTGGGCGGAACAGGTAGCTCTAAAGGCCATCGGTAAGGTCAATAACGCTGCCTAAAACTCTTGTATATCTTGGGTACAAATTTGTTGGAGACACAGAGTTTAAAAAAAATTTAGTTACAGAAAAATACGAAGTTTTTCATCATCACCACGTTACCTACGGTTTAGCACTGCCCCTCCCCCACCTACTGCTATGCACAGCTGTTCAGCTGGCTGGACGGCTAGTAAACCTTTCCTTTGCCTATAACAACTACTTAAAACTTGCATTAAAGGGTTTCCCCCATGAAAATGGGCTTATCCTGGCGGTAGGTGTTGCTGCTGTTGGCTCTGGGAAAGTCCCGCGTTAGAGTGTGTGTGTAAAGGCCCATTCATACCCAACGTTTGGCCTACACGTCCGTATTTCTGTCTGTACGTTCTATCCGTTGACTCCTTCATACCTCCGTCCGTTGAGGTGCGCAATAACCAATATTCCCTCTAGGTGGCAGTGCTGAGCGCCAATGATTCGTCACTGATCAAACACGGCGACGGTCCAATACGTGATTTTGTTGTATTTGCTCCGTAAGTAAACTTTTTGTTTGTCCCTGTGCCCCGGACACGACACATCATATGTGTGGGTAGTTGCGGACAAGCTCTGCAAGTTGTTCCTCGAATCCCGCCATTGTTTAAAGCCCAGAATTACAACCTTCTTCGTGATTTTGTTGACATTTTGTACTACAAACTCAATAGCGCCCCCACCGTTTCCGGTAGTATTGCTCCGTATTGATCCGTTTCGTCCGTAAGCGTAAGCTCCCAATTTTCGTGTCAAAGTACGGACGAAATCGACGGTTAGAACGTATGAAACACTCCACACGTATCCGTATTCGTCTTTTACGTGAGGTATGAATGGGCCTTAAGGGGTGGGGGGGTTCTACGGTGGAGCGTCATAATGTGGACGTAGAGTCCGTTGAACTAATAACAGGTAGCATGTTAGCTATTTAGACAGCGGTTTTCTCCCAGACTGGAACTTTAGTCAACGTTTTATGTCACTCTCAAACATTGGTGCATTGAAAAAAAAAGGTTAGCCTAGCGGCCCCCAAGGGTTAAAGTACGCATTACTTCAGTTGACAGGGGACCCGAATGCTAACGATATGCCACGCGATTTGAACAGCTTTCTTTCATTATATTTTGTATTTAATGGGTTTTCAAAAATAATAATTTTCTTTTTTAAGGGTGAAAAAAATATCTTTGGTGATAAAATAAAAGTCACTGGTGCTTGATAAATAAGCTTCACTACATAGACAGGTGTATTATGCATTTTACTGCAATTGTCACCAGTTTTTTCGACCCGATCTGCTTTTAACCAACCACACCTGGGCCTTATCTAGTCATCTACCCTGAAGTGCCCACTTCAGTCATAAACACAGGTTCATTTAAGAACGTAGTCAAACCTACACAAAAGGTCGGGACTAAGGCCACGTTCAAACTGCAGGTCGTGATGCTCAATTCTGATTTTTTTGCTGAAATCTGATTTTTTTTAGTTCATAAATTCTTACTATTATTAACTGCGACCGCCGTCATGGTACTGTCTGAACGTTCAAGACCGCAAACGCCCCACATGTGCAGATAACAGAAGGAGATGTCACAGAGAAGCGCACTGTTTGCGGTATTGGTGAATGTAATTGTTTCTAGAAGTGTTCAATAAAGTTTCTGTTAAAGAAAAAAAAAACGCGGATCTCTACTTATTATTAGAAGAATTTTGAGCAATGGGAGTCGGCAATATTAAGATCACATTATAACAAAACCAAGTATGGTAAGAAGAAAGCAGCACAGCTTTTAACAATGGACTTTAGTGGAGCGCTAACTGTTACTACTGTGTGTGGACGTGGAATGAGAGGGTGGCATTTTTTGTATTATGGTTGTTTAAAGTAGTTACAAGAATTATACCTTGCACACCTACTTAAACGAGGTTTCTTTGTAGAGAACTGCATAACTCCAGATATGCAATCAGGAAACCGAGCTACCCAGAGTTACGCAGGGGCGCCTGAGAAAATCAAATTTTTTGATCATTTTAACTTCTGAAACCTGAACAAATGTCTGTCATTTAAAGGAATGCTTCACTGTAGACTTTTAAACTGGTTCACTTTTAGGTCCACGTAACTTGATCTGTTTTGCAATACCGAGTGGCAGACAGAAGGTGTTGAAACAGTCAACACAGCTTGTTGCAACACAAACTGTCTTCAGTATGAACAGTCTGATGCAATAAAAGACTGTATCTACAAAAAAATGGCTACGGAATTTTTTTTAGCCTAGAGTCTTTTATTTTGATTTTTTATTCAGCTACAAATGGTTGTATAAGAGCCATTCTATTAGCCAATGTAAAGAGCTCTAAATGCCTTCAGAGAGTAAGACACTGACTGCTTATAAGTAGTTTTCACAACCCCACTTTAATGTGGGGGTTCAAAATCGTTAGCATTATATATGATTCCATCTATAATATAGTCCCTAACCAGGCATAAAGAATTATGCTGTAGATAATTTATAATAATAAAAAAAAAATTAGGCAAGTGAAATTAGTAGTATGAAAATTAAACGTATTAAAACATTTACTGGAAAGGAAAAATGGAGCTCAGGATTCAGCAATGCCATTCATTAATATAAAAAAATGTTCCACGCATTTTTTTTTTTTTTGGTTTACACCCACTACATGTATTAAAGCAACATGTTATATAGTCGGGTCCATAATGCTTTGGACAGATAATTTTGGTTCTGTACATTACCATAAATAATTCTTCTAAGAACTGTGCTAGCTTTTTTTATTACTAGTCTTTTTATTCTTGAGGCTTATGAATGGCTTGCACCTTACAGTGAACCCTCTGTATTTACTTTTATGCAGTCTTCTATTTATGGTAGACTTGGATATTGATGTAACGGTCTGCACAGTTTTTGGTTTTTGTCCTGTCTTAGCATTTCAGTGTCTTTAGATTATATTT
Organism: Fundulus heteroclitus; assembly: GCF_011125445.2. Classification (NCBI taxonomy): domain Eukaryota; kingdom Metazoa; phylum Chordata; class Actinopteri; order Cyprinodontiformes; family Fundulidae; genus Fundulus; species Fundulus heteroclitus. The sequence goes on along the minus strand of NC_046362.1, from coordinate 25,388,591 downwards.
TATTCCCTGTTTGATATCTCAGTCTTTTCTTAGTCATCCTAGTGATTTTCCTTACATCGAGGTTTTCCCCTGGTCGTCCTGTTTTTCTTATACTTATTAGATCAGCCTCGTTTCAGGCCCCTTCTTTACAGTCGTTAGTTTATTTCCCTTGTCTAGTTGTCCTCAGTTACATTTAGATTATCTTTCTTGTTCCCCTGTTGCTCTCTCTCTCCTCGTTTTTTTCCTCCAGCTCCTTCTCCACACCTACCATCAATTAGTCAATCAACTCCTGCCATTGTTCCACCTCTCATCCTCCCAGTGTTTGAGCTCCTCTCATTTTTCCACTCGCTGCTGGTTTCTACTGTTCGCTTCTACTGTCACCTTGCCCGATCTCTTCCTCGTTTGCTTCCCGGATCTGCGTTTTGTTTTTGCCCTGGCTCCTGCATCCACCAGTGTTTTTGTGAGTTTTGATGGTCGTAAAAACTGCCGATAACTTCTCGCTGCCTCTGCCTCTCTGCATTTGGGCCCAACAACGACCACCACAGTTTATGACAATAGATGCCAACGTGAAGAGTAGAAAAAAAAGCATATCGATAAAATAGAAATCATATCGATTGATGTTGATGGTCATCAAAAATAAAAATAAAAAATCTGTTTTAAGGGCAGCCCTAGCCATTTTATGCCATTGCTTGATGACATATGTTTTAATAAAGATTACTGAATTCAACACAATCCTTTATTCAAACAATTTTTTACTAAAACTGTAAGTTTAAAAAAAAAAAAAAAAAAAAGCTGAAAAGGACTCTCTAGCCTCTGTGATGACTGTATTAACCTACATGATGGGCTTGAATCCAAAAAAAGAAGGAAAACTGTTCTCCGGTTGAACGTTTTATTGACCCCTTTTTCAACTGAACCACATGTCTATCGATCAATATACATTGTTATTGAATTATTGTCCGGCCCTAGCGAAGAATGTTGTTCACTTTGTTCCTTTCTCAGGATTTACCAAGACTGTAGATTTTGCCACTCTTAATATTGTAGCAATTTCTCAGATGGGTTTCTTCGCATTTGGCAGCTTAAGGATGGCTTGCTTCACTAGCACCTTTGACTGCATGATTTCCGTTTACAGCAACCGCCGCGCCTCGAATCAACTCAACGCCTTTTATCTGCTTAATTGATCATGATAGAACAAAGGAATTCCCAACACTCGCACATGAAATGGCCCTTGACTTAATTTTTCAATTATGTTTCGTCTAATTAAAAAGAGGGTGACATAAGTTGTTAAGCAGCTTAAACTTCTAAACCCGTCGTCCAATTAGAATGTGGATACCCACAAATGAAAGTGGAGAATCTGCAGATAATCTTATCTTATTTTAGCTTCAAAATGCTCTGATAGCTGTGAGTATTTATGCTCATGCACTTTTTTATAACATACTTTTTCCTTCCACTTAACTTTCCACTAATATGTTGGCATACAGCCCCCTACGAACAGATATCTTCTTTAGCATTGACCTCTAGTGTCTTAGCCTACATGTGGAGAGTGCCTACTGGACAGATATCAAGCCAGCAGTCTTCCCCATAATTGTGTTGGCTGCAAAATAAGATTTGTTTTGTGTTATGGCCTACATATGTTACTGATTATATGTAACAATCAAATTTTCTGAGAAACAGAATTTAAAATTTTTTACAGCCATAATAATCAAAAATAATGATATAAAAAAGACAAAAATTAACTACCCAGTAGCGCTGGGCAATATTGCATATTTTTCTACAGCTGTTTGTTTTAATTTTTGTTTTTGCCTGTGAGACATTTAGGATAAAGCTTCGATTATATTTACTTTATGAAAATATCGTATATCTGCATTCAGCATAAAATATCAATGTATTATATTTGGTCCATATGGCCCAGCTGTACGACCCAATACACAAATAACATAAGTACATTTTATGTACTTTAAATATACGTTTTACTTTTTGAATTGACTTTCTATAATATCTTAATTGATAGAAATGGACCTGCATTCTAATTATTGCGATCATCCGCACCACTCTCCATGACCTTTAACACCTTAGTCCGAGATTAAGCTAATGTATGGGCATATAGGAAGATAAATGTCCACCCAACTGGCCAAATGTATTCATGCAAAAACTGCAATCCCACATTGCAATATTTCACATATTTAAAGTGTGATTATGATCGGAAGTAAATATATTTATTCATAATATACCATAAATAAATTCTGCACACATGGTCAGTCCAGATTTTAGCTAATTTGCTAACCATGGCTAAAACTTCAGCTTGCACTTTCCAGTGAAGTATTTTTAAAAGAAATTCAGATGTAAAAAAAAAAGCCCAGAAGCCATGGTATTTTCTTTTTTACTTTTCCATTCAGCAGATTTGTATTTTTTTTTCCTAAGCTTGTTAGTATTTTATTAAAAGCACCGTTCCCTCTTTAAGCTCATTGCATGGCTGATACAATCCTAAATTGTTAAAGAAATAAAGAAATCCACCCCTTTTCTTACAACACATTTTTTCCTGACTGTGCTCTGACATTTCTAATTTAATCATTAAGCCCGTCAGTGCTTGTTAGCATCATCAATCACATTGTTTTGACAAGAAAAGAACATTTTCTGTCCAATCAATTAGCCATAAAGGCCATTTTTGTGTTGGCCTATTTTTATATACCAGCTGAAATGCAACTTGAGCTAAAAAACTGGAGGTTTTGTGGGTGTGAGAAAGAGTCCTCCTAGCAGCCACTTAATAATTCAATCTGTACCTAAAACAATCAACTTACTACTGATAATATCCATCAAATTAAAGGGCATCAATTATTTTTTGAAAGATGCTAAATGTTGAGCCAAGCATTTATGGCGCTCTAAAATATGCAGTTTTCTGGGCTTTCCTAATTATGACCCGACCCAAAAAAAGCCCAAAGAGGAGAACGCCACCAAAAATCTGACCAATAGGGAGGTGGCTGCTTATTTATCGAACACAGACCACTACTGTGACAGAAAAATGTTAGATTAAAACTTACAATTTTTCCCCCTGAATTGTTTTTGCCTATAATAGAAAGTGAATCTAGTTGATAGCCTGTAGGACATAGAGAGAAAAAAAAAGGACTAAAATGACTACAGAGACAGCTAAAACCTTTGCACAGATAGAAACAGCTTGTCATGCTACACAGCTAGATCTCACCGAATCAAAACATAGAGTCTGAAAATGCTAATTCATCGTGCCTGCGACTGCTACTGGGAGACTGCAGGAAGCAAAGCAGACACTCATGCCATCTTCCCACAAACTAGGCCATGGCAGCGTCTGATTAATAATCCACACATACAGATGGAGATGAAGAGCAAAATGAATCATTGATGGATGCTGTCTGGTTCCTGAAGCCACTTGTTGTCACTGGGGGTGGGGGGTGGGGGGGCTCAGTCGAGCTGGTTTTCCATGTAGGTGGCGAGGAAGAATGAAAACACAGCGATCTGTGCTCGCCTCAATCTTTTTCCCCCTTTTCCGGCCCCACAGACGAACAAAAAGCGTATGAGCTGTTTGTTAGAGGCGCTGGAGAAATTTCACATTAACAAACACTGAACTTCATAACTGCCTTTTGTGGATTTTAACATTATAACAGTGTCGTTGTGGCAGGCCTAACTCGCCTGCCATTTCTGTGAAAACAGATTGATAGCGCTGTATTTTTTAAGTTTCGGTCAAACATGCTCCGCGTTTTTATTTTTGTTCTATCTTAAAGTAATAAATGTAAAGTGCACGTTAACCTTTGCAGGGGTAATTGCCCACTTTGCCTACGCATGTAGCAGCTAAACACACGGGTAAACGTGTTAGGCCAACTAAAAGCACTGCACAGTTTTGACTTAACGTATAACAAATAGGTGTGGATTTAAATGTTCTTTTTTTGCTCATTCGTGCTTCCAAAGGCATATTGTAGTGGTGCTCTGGATGCATGTTTAGTGTTGTCGTCCTGCTAGGTCCACACAGGTGTCAAACTCAAGGCCCGCGGGCCGAATCCGGCCCGTCAAGAAAAATTATCCGGCCCTCAAGAGCCAAAAAAAAGGCATATTATGTCATAAAGTAGAGGTATATATCCTTTTAGTGTATAAAGTGGCTAAAACTGTGCCTCCTGTAAGTCTAACTCACCCCAATATCAACTTTTTTTTGCAGATAAACTATATAAATGGTGCCTAAGGGTGCTACTTTTATATTACTGTGCATTTTTTATACTACTATGTGAACTAGAATGAAATTATAAAATGAAAAGTATCGTCTCTACACATGCAACCGGCCCTTTTGATGACTTCATGACGCCAAAGTGGCCCCATATAGAAATGAGTTTGACACCCTTGTGCTAGGAGGTCAACTTCATCCCCGAGCTCGAGTCTTTTGCGGCCTCTTAAATGTTTTGTATTTAGCTCCATGCGACGTCCCCTAACTGACCAGCTTCTGTGTCCCCGCTGAGGAAAAGCCTCCCATCAGGATGATGCAGCCGCCTCCGTGTTCCAGGGTAGGGATTTCGGGTTCAGGGCAACGTGAATTGTTGGTTTTCCACCTCGCGTAGGGTTTTTGCATGTAGCTTAAAGAAAGTTCAGCGTTGGTCTCATCTGACTAGGGTGCTATCTTCCCCCACGTTTGAGGAGTTCGTTTGTTGGAAACTGCTAATCTGACTTCTGACGGATTTCTTTTAACAATGCCTTCTTCTTGCCGCTATTTCATAAAAGCCAGATTTGTGAAGTGCACGGCTGATAGCTGCTCTGTTGACAGATGCTGCGGCTCTGTACGTCTCCTCCAGAGTTACTGCGGGCCTCTTGGCTGCTTCTCCGTCTCCGGTCTGTCAGTTCTCAAAACTCCTTCCACTGCACTATGGACTACTGTGTGTCGGTCTATCGCTAATAGTTGTTTTCAAGTCCCTGCGCGTGAAAGTACAAGACTACGATAGGGTGAAGCGACGCGGTCCACAAAACCACCGTGCAGCAGAGTCGCAGCGCTGGGAAAGAAACGGGCAACGCCGAGACAAAGTAACGTCCTTCCTTCCTGCCGCGACCAAACAGGCCGCGGGATTGTCTCCGAGGCGCTGTCCCTTTCCGCTTCGAAAGTCCCAAAAAAAAACCTTTCGCAAAGCCACTCCCTATTTGATCGGGGGAACACTACCCCAGCGTGTTTGTGTTTAAAGGTATTTATAGCACACCGCCTCCGGCCTGGGAAATTAACATTTGGTTTTGAAACCTTAGAGCACCGCCTGGACCGTGAGGATAATCTTACATGACAAGCTTACGGAGGGAGCGAGCACGGAGACGCAGTAGGGCCGATAGGAGGGTGGGGTGGGGGGGTGGGTATGAGGCCGACGGGTATCCGCCCGCGCTGCACGCCAAGGGCATAACAAACGCCGCCAGGAAGGGTCAGCGCGCGAAAAGTGAAAGACGTGTCGATATCAATACGTGCTTATCAACTGAGAATGTGCAGATAAACACAACTTTAGATTGCACAAACCTCTGCATCTTTTCCATCCGTCCGATACACGAGAAGCAAGACATCTGATTAGCCCCCCCCCCTATAAACATGCATTCTCTCCATTAAAGTGCCTAATTGGTTGTAGAAGCCATGCAAGCAGAACCACTGCAGAGATAATAGATTTTTAATGGCGTAATGATGGTAAGGAGACCCTCTCCGGGGACGCATCGGTCCGATAGCGAGACTCCGAGAGTCGGACTGAAACCTTCGACAGTCCCGCCACACCCTCCAGCTGTTCTCCTCTGACATCATCCACATCCCGAAAAGCCTCGAAACAAGTGCCGGCCGACGAGTAAGACAGGACGTGCCTCCTTTCTGAGCAAAACATGACGGCAGTAGGCGAGGACTGAAGATGTGAGTTTAAGGACAACGATGGAGCGAGAAAGCAGCACTGCCGCTGTCGGGTTGAAGGATTTCGATCACACCTACACGTCCGAGTGCGTACGAGCCTGAGATATCCGCCCCCCGAAAGACAAGTGACCTTTATTCCTACTGGGTCGTCCTTTCAGCTTGTCGGGCAGGGTGGGACGATGCAGGCAGCAGCAGAGATGAAAAGGCCCGCTGACCCCCGTCCCGTATCGCACACGCACACAAAAGCACCGCCGGTTCGAAGGCTTATCAGACCCCAAACATCCCAAAACTTTGAAGTCGGGTGTCTTTCTTCTCCTGGCAGCTGAAGGAACTGGTGACCCCCCTAAACCCCAGCTATCGCAAGGGAACAGAAAACCTAGACAGGATTTCACTGATTCTAAGTAATATTTCTGAAGAATGGCTCTTTTTTTTCCTCTCTCAGTAATGCTAACTCAAACTAGAAGGAAGAAAAATTACATAAAGATGTGTGGTATGACGGGGCTTAAAATAGCCGAAGAGGTTCAATAAGCCTCAAATCTGCACATTTTAAAAGAGAAGCAACCTGCGTTCATTTCAAAGGAAAGATTGTTTTTGTTTTTTTTGTTCCCATTACTCAGAAAGGTCTCACTTTTTCGCGTTTGCAGTTTGACGATATCAAGGCCGCGTCTGCTCGGAGAAAAGGTCCGCTGATTATCATCGCTCCTTCATCTCTGAACCGCTTCCAGGTTTTCAAGCCGCCTCCATTCTCGCCTTTCCGGGAAAGCCGAAAACAATGTCGAAGACACAGCCCTACATAAACGATCGTGGGACTACCTGATATTCAGAATACGGCAACAAAAAAGATTAGGAAAACGACCAACTGTGACATTTAGCTCAACATTGCAATGGTTTGGCGTAACCTACATTTTTCCTAAACACTACGCTTTGTTGTTTTTATTTATGTTTTTGTCATCACGAGACTCCGCTCCCCTACTTCAGCGTTAGCATCTTAGACGCTGTATTAGGTATGTGCACCAAGACCAGGGAAAGTTAACCCATGTGTCCAAATGTATCAGTGGAATGCGACGCTTGAATGCATAACACTTGAAATGCAATGGCCTAAAAAAAATTATCCCATCAGTCCATTGCAACTGCTATAGCGCACATGCGGATGCTGGGATGACTGTGATTTAATACTTTTTGCAGCTCTGTTTCATGTTTCACTATAAAGTAACTATAATGGTTTTAGGCATCTTTGTTTCAGGACGCTGCATTCACCCCAGTGACAGTGATTCAAATACTGGCGGCGACTCTCAAAAACACCTTGGATTCTCCATTTCGGGTCGCAGTTTTTAAGAATTTTCTCTGACAGCTGAACGGCTTGGAATGAAATCAGGAATAAGTTGTTTTAGGGCTGGACGTGATTCAATAACAATATATATTGATCGATAGACGTATAGTGATGATACAAAAAAAAGGGTCAATAGAACAGTTTTTCTTCCTTTGGAGTTCTAGCCTATCATGTAGGTCAATACGGCAGTCATTACATCCTCCCAACCAATCACAACGCAGACCCAGGAACGCTCCGTCACCAAGCTCCGCCCCCTTCAAAGAGTTCATAGAGCCTGAGTTTTGGTAAAAAAAAGTGGGCTGAATAAAGGGTTGAGTTTGAATTCAGTGTTTTGTGGTCAGGTCGCTAAGCTACAGCATAAAATGGCCCGGGCTGCGCTTAAAATATATGTTCTGAATTTGTTGATAATCATGGATATCGATGAATATGAT